>NC_056728.1:1502426950-1502726950 GCF_019279795.1 Protopterus annectens
TAAAGCACCCGTGTTTCCCATAATGAATATATTTCATTTTCATTACATAAAGAAAAAAAATTAATAATGACACATCCATGATCAGTATATTTTTACTTTCTTTGATGCATGCTTTTTTCACCTGAGGACTGGCAAAAAAGTCAGCTGTAATTAAATGTACTGATGGAATTTAAATTATATTTATCTTAATTGACTACAAATATTATAAAGTATTTTCACCTAATTTATTGGTGTTGGCACATAAATCTGCATAAAGTTATTCTTACTCAAGTTTATTTTTTATAATTATCAGTACAAAGATGTGCTAACTTCAATTAAAAAGTATCAAGAGAAATTATCTTAGTCATATTTTGTTTGACAGACAGATACTGCTATTTAAAGACAAGACAACAATTACATGAGTTTGCAAGAGGGAGCCGTTAGCTAACAGTGATAAAAACATGAAATGGAAAAAAATACCTGATTATATTTCACTTATAAATATTTAGTAATTAAAGCAAACTACAGATACAGCAATGGTGATGTAATAGTTGTGCATAACAACAGGCTTACAGGAATACTGTAACTTTAATTGGAGTTTGTACAAAATGACTTTGTAAATTTCATGACATTGCCCATGTTATGCTATCATTTTATTTTTTTCTGCAAAAATCTTTTCCAAACCCATTTTGTTTCATATTATTACTTTCTCTACTCCATAACAGGTAGGTAGTAACATTCAACACAAATTCCTGTTTTATTACTGCCTAACTTTCTTTTACACTCAACTGTACCTCCATATGTGACATAGAATTATAATTATTTTCTTTTATGAAAAATGGCATATTGTCAGCTATTACTTCTTCAAAGAAGTTGACACATACAAGCGAACACTGGAATTCATCACTGTGCACAAGGCATTCACACTGTCATGCAATGGATGACCTGAAGAGAGTGACGAAAAAGACATCTCCTTGGGTACTGATAAGACAAAAAGGGATTTCTGTGTCACAGCTCTTGGGTCTTTTGTTCATTCCATAGCTCTTTTTTACTATTTGAGTGCAGTTTACAAGTCCCATATGTGCTTTTTTGAGTACTCTGTTTTTCTCTGTTATCTGTAAAATGGTTAATGGCCTGAATCCATATCATATCATACTCTCTCCCTCTCTTTCTCTATATATAAAGAGGATAATGATTGGGTCTATGATTATAATGTATGTAATATGTGTTCTCAACATGGATGCCAAGAAATTCACTCAAGAGGTGAATCTTGGAATTCATGGTGAGAACATGTAATAGTTCATTTTGATTAAAAATCCAATCATATTGATTTGTCATGCATGAAGATTTATCTGCTCCGTGTACTTGTACTACTAGTTAGTGTAAAGTAAGACTAAAAAAAATATATGATGTATCATGATATGTTTCAAAGCTGGCAAAACAGCAGTGGAGTGGTTGATGTCCTTATGTATTCCTTGTATTAAGGAAACCAGTTTAATTTAAAATGTTATGTGTATTTAACAGACAGCAGGCAGAAATGAAAGTTGAAATTAAGCCATTTTACATCCTGCTGCTGCTGATTACTAGATAGAGTAGTCCGCTTTAGTGCAGACTCAATGTTCCTCACTAAAAGAACACAGGGAGTAAGTAAAATGTCCTGTGCAGACCGCCTCAAGGCCCTTTCCTTGTATTCTGTCTCCTACAGGCTTTTGAGGGAAGATCTATACCTGGCATACAGGGCATTGTCAGACCCCACTCTGATGGACACCCTGCATATCCACAAAACAAACAGCACCTGAATTACCAGCTCTAAAGACTGAAGCTTTGCCTATGATTTAAATAGGACCTGATGGAGAGATAGATATGTATCCCAAAGACTACCCCATCTTTGGAACAGGCTCCCCATCCATGTGAAGCAGAGTTCCTTCCTAACCCAATTCAAGTGCAACTTGGACAATTGGATGGGAAACCAGAAATTCATCCCTATGGCATCTATGTCTCTAATGGACACAGGTAACCTGTAAACGGTTCATCTCCCTGGCTCATGCTTACACTTATCAAGGGTATCAGAACTTGTCAGAGATGTGGGATGCATGGCTAGGCTTAAAAAAGCCCTTGTGGTCATTAGCCTAGTAAATACCTATGAACAGTGTGAAGAGGATGATTAACAATTGTTAAACACTCATACACACACACAGACACACCCATGCATACATGTGTACACACACACACACACACACACACACACACACACACACACATATATATATATATATATATATATATATATATATATATATATATATATATATATGTATGTATAAAATGGTCCTAAAGATGATCCAGTACTTCAAGCCAAAATCATTTGCAATAATTTTTATTGGAAATAAAAATTAAAGCTTTCTATGAAACCATTGGTTTGCTGTAAAGCAAGAAGCCTTCATTTTTACAAACAAGATGAATGCTGTTAGTTTAAAAACTACTTTATGCCAGAAAATTTTAACTAAGAACCTCTTCTGTAACATCAACAGAACAATTTGGAGGGACAGGTATATCTCACAGATGATAGCATTGCTCTGGAACAGACTCCCCATCCACATAAACCATAGTTCATCCCCATCCATTTTGGAGTATAATTTGTATCTATGGATGAAAAACAGAAAATTTACCCCAGGACTATCTCCACAACACTGAAGGACATAGTGAGCTCCTAAATGCTTTATCCCATGCATGAGCCACCTCAGTTTATCTATAGTATAATCACAGTTTTTCTCATTAAGGGGTAATATAAATGTATCACGCATAAGATGGATAAGGCCAGTCTCTAATCAATGGGATCAGTTAATTGAGCACAAAAGAGGAAACTGGCCAGGTTTAAAATGGCCCACAAGGGCAGCTAGCCTTGTACTTACCTAAGAGCCTATGAACATATAAGAATTCATTTCTGTACTTTGAAAGCTGCCATCCTAGATTTATTATTGGCATTCTCCCTTATTTACAGTGTTTAAGGGTTCACAGAATATGCAGCAATGGCAAGGATTTTAACAGATGCATTTAACTTATGGAGAATAAATTTGTACAAAGAGCTTATAACAAACATAAATTTAGAGCAGTAGGAATCATGCTAGTACTTTCAGAAGAGGCACTCTAATGCAACAGCTTTCACATCCATGTTCAAGTAGCTCTAATTCTGATTTTATTATGTTTCTAACCACTTATGGAGCAAACATATTCAAAAGGAAAGAACTGGTCAATAGAAGTTGGCCTATGTTAAAAGCTGGTAGTACGTTGTGAAGAATTGTTTCAGCTTGGTATTGTTTTATTATTACAGCCAATAGAACTTTGGTATAGAAAATAACAAGGGTTGTATTCAAGAGAGATGTTGCCTTTAATTGGTGGCAAGTTAGTGGTTCTTTTTTTTGTGTTTCTTGTTCTATGTGCCAGCATGTGTGAAGAAATATACTTTTACTTCATTCATTGCTAACAGGAGTAGACTAGTAATATCAAAATATTTGCAACTTGCAGGACAAATTACATTATTTATTTAGCTACATACATTTCTAGCTTATTTTATAAGGTGCGGCCTGCTTGCATTTCTAAGCAGAAAGTCTCACCGCCTGTGAGTTATATGAAAAGTAAGGGACTCCATAGTCCTTTGTATAACCATATTGGCAAAATGTATTGTGTAAAAAAGAGCTGTTGTGGCAGTTGAGGTTGGCTGCAAATGTACATCCAGGGTTAAATGATTACTTGACTATCCTGTCAGTATTAAAAGAAAAAACAGGACAAGTCTAAGTCCCTTCATTTATTTTATTGTTTTACTGATATGACAGTGAATAATACTGACCTAATGGTTTTTCCTTCTCTGATTATTTTAAATATTAATATTCATGATTTATGCTAATTTAATGTTTTTATTGGCTGTTTTTAACCAATCATGGTTGTTTTAAACCTATTTAAACTGCTTTTTAAGAAAAGGCCAAAGGCCTTTGTTCTGATGAAGTCAACTGTGTTTGATGAAAGCGCTTAACTGATTTTTTTATACAATAAAACGAACTGGAGACTGGAGACTTGACTACCAGGGTGCTTATTTTTTGGTTTACTTTATTGATATTTATTTGAGTTACTCAGTGATCACGATTTTTGTGTAACATGATTAAGAAGTCTATTTATATAGCTTTTGGTCAAATGAAGAGTTAACTTTGAAGACCCTCACGTTTAAGTGAAACCTAGTCTACTATTAAATATCTTGGTGGCAACTTCCCCTTTCATAAAGGAAGACCAGTTTTTAACTGCTGAAGTTGTGCAGTTTTATTTTGACCATGAATTTTTTCATGATGTTCATTGCTTGTCATATTGCTTCACGCATCTTTGGAGCTATAATAAACGCACACACACACACACAACACACACACACACACATCTATACATATGTGTGTGTGTGTGTATGTGTATGTGTGGGTGTGTGTGGGTGTGTGTTTGTGTGTGTGTGTGTGTGTGTGTGTGTGTGTGTGTGTGTGTGTGTGTGTGTGTGTGTGTGAGTGTCTGTATGTGTGCATGTATGTATATATATGTGCATACCAAAATTATGCACTCTGATGAACTACTACACGTGTCAAGCATCAATCTCAGCAAATGCAAAAACTGAAAAAAAAAAAACAAAAGAAAACATATTCTTTTGCAGGGAGTAAGGCACCCTGTACTCTACACCCCCTGTTAATTATATACACCAACTTCGAGATCACATAATTCTCAGGGAAAGGGCAAATTCACTCACCGCAAGATTCATCCAATCTTCTACTTTTGGCAACAGGTGTCAACCATCTTTTTAGTCGAACCAATTGTGTTGACTAATTAGATGTTAACCAAAGCACTGTTTGACAAAAGTAGTGGACCACATAGACAGACAGCTAGATAGATATATAGATAGATAGATAGATAGATAGATAGATAGATAGATAGATAGATTATGGAGGGTAACAGAGTCTACTGCAGTTTTGTCAAATTTTGAACACAGGATCATCAACTCTTACTCTTTCCCATGGGATGTGTATGCCCATCTGCTTCTCTGTACTATTCAATGTGTTTGCTGTAATGGTAAGTCAGTTTTAGAATATCAAAACATTTGGATATTTATTTATTTATTTATTGCATTTTTTAACTGTAAAAAATTCAGCTGGGCACAGGGTCTTGTTTTCATGCCAGTTGAGAAAAGCTCCAAAAGTTTTAAAATTAGAGGTGGAATGTTTTTAAGTGCTTGGAAGAGAGGGTTAGAATAACACATAGGAAAGAAGATTGATTTAGTACCATGTATGTGAAAGATGTGGAGTGTATGTGTTTCCAGGTTATGGTTAGAGAAAGGGATATGTGAAGTGACAATTTTGGTGTTTGTGTGTATGTGTGATGGTGTTATAACTGTGTGTGTGTGTGTGTGTGTGTGTGTGTGTGTGTGTGTGTGTGTGTGTGTGTGTGTGTGTGTGTGTGTGTGTGTGTGTGTGTGTGCCATGTATAGAGGTACTGTTATGGAAAGAGTTTTGGAATAGTCATGCGTAAGCATGGGGTTAAGTGCAACAGCAAGGCTGAGGTGAGGGTTAGCACACTTGGAGATATGGGGAGTTGGAGTGAAGCTTGCAGTACAAAAGTGTATGAAATATAGTTTTGTTCCAGCTACATCAACAAGCTATACACAGATGCATCTAGAAGCTTAAATTTGGAGTCACGCTTTATGAAAAGCTTCCCAAATGCTCTCCATAAGAAATTATATCAAATGAGATACTTCTTTAAATATTTCCTGCAATGTGCACAGATATAGTCTCCATACAGAATCCAAGGATACTTGTGAGATGACTAAGCAATATCACTGCACAATGGAAGCATAACACTGTCTACTATCTGAGCAGATAGAACCTATATCAGGAAGCTAGCTTCTAAGCTTTGATACATATTTATGCCATAATGTGCTGTTAACTGGTCTTAAATGAATATGTACCATCCCAGAAAACATTATATTTATGTAGCAAACTTTGCTCTGATGGTGAATGCTGCCTGAGAGAGACAGTATACATAGCAAAAAAATAAGTGGGAAAAAAAGGTTAGGAAGGTCTAACTTCCATATTTTAACACCATTACAGTCAGTCTGAACCCCATGAATAGGAAAAAAAAAGCTGAAGTAAGCAGTGATTTTTCTAAACTTTAGATAGCACATCATACCATGTACTGGCAGTCAATCCCTTTTCAAAGCAGAGCCACGGGCAATCTCTGGGTACTGCATTTGCTCACTTGCTCAATGTCCCACAGCAACCAAATGAGGGCCAAGGGAATCAAACCTGTACAACAGGAACAGCTGACATCCTTAACTCTCTGCATCAACTACCTGACCTGTCATCTCATATAAGCATTTCTGTCTAAACTACAATGAATACACTCAAAAGGCATTTCCTCCCTAATAGACATCATCTTGGTCTTATCGGCTGTCACTTAATGTGAGCCTGACAATTTCTCTGACATTTTCCTTAGTGCATGTCATCCATTTTCCTGGATTATTTCTCATCCATCATTCATCTTAGCATTGCATGTAAAACAAGAGCTTCTGTGAGGTTTTCTGCACTGAGAAGCATCTTAAAATTATCCTTCCATCTGCTTTTGATGCTTCCTGAACTGATAAGCAGACTGCTGCTAGTATCTCTTTTGAATGGCATTGCCAGACTATATTTTTCATCTTTCTGTCACTGACTAACAAACTGATAGAGTGTTGTGTCACCCATTAACTCACCTCCCAGAAGCTGGTAAAAGTTCTGTGATGTTTTGCTTTTTGCATTTTGACTAATTTTTAGCCTGCATTTACCATCAGGAATTCCTTCTTAGTCTAGTCTGTCTTTCCAATCACCCATATCTGACTTTCTTTTGATAACTTCCCAAATGTTTGCATCGCATCACTTGCTTTCCTCATACACCTTATTTCCATACCTGGCTTGCCATGTATCTGCTCTATCATCTTCACACATGCCGTTGGAGACACTGCCATTCTTCTTCTACCATATCAATTTCCTCTTTTCTTGAAGTGCAAGAGACACAAGTGTTTCCATGGATTCTTGTGCTTTTGCTTCAGTCAACTTCCAAGTCTTCGGCCTGGTCTCTGTTGATCATAGAGCCTTCTTTGAGGGCCGCTTGCAGATGGTTGTGATGATCAGTGGTTTATGCTGTGGCAAACAGTTTCACTAGGGGCCCTTTGCAATCTCAGATTTGATCCCATTCCTCTTTCCTTGCTAGAGGGAAGTCTACTAGAGTTGCATGCTGACAGCTTTATTTTTGTGAGTTTGTTTTGCTGTGTCTTGACTGAAAATGCGTTGTACTCCATTAACCTCTTTCCTAGAGATGTCTATAATTGTCTCTCCTTCATTATTACTATTGCTCCAATCATGTATACCTACATAATCATCATATCCAGTTCTGTCTGCCTGATCCAAGCATTTGGGTCATCAAATATCAAGACTGATTAACTGTGTCCCTCTTTATTGAGGAAGTCCTGCATGAGATGTCTGAGTCCCCTATTTTCCTCATTATCAAGCCCCGTTGTGGAGCATAGGTCTAGATCAAGGAGACTGCTCCATTTTTACATTGGAGTATGTCTGCCACTACACAGCCATTCATTCAAATGACATCCCTCACTATCATCTCTGTTGTCTTTAGAAAGCTCTATAGTTTCTACACCATTTCTAGTTGGTACTTCTCTTGAGTAGTAGAGTCTGGAACACATACCAAGAGACTTCACTGAACTGCCCTTCCACCAATTCCCCTGGATATAACAAATACCCAGTCATCTGTTTACAGTCATGTCATCCATTTCCAAACTGTGTCCCATCAGTGAACTTATAGTGAGTGTAATAATCCTTAGTTCATTTTTTGTAGAATGCTCTTTTTTTTGTCCAGTTTAAACCTAACTGGTAACACAGCCAGGGCACCTAGACATAATCCATCCAGCCACCCAGTAGCTTACAAACCTAAGTCTGCTGGGCTACTTTGCTTTATGTGAGTCAAATACTGGCCAATAATTGTGTCCCTGGTAGATGACACTATAGGTTACATCCTCAAATCCACTTAGCACCTCTTTTTTGGGGATATTATCAATGCCATATCACTTAAAGCTAATATCTAAACAGCATCACACAGACCATAGCCTTTCTTCTCCTTCCTAGAGAATACTGTATACCACATTTTGCCTAAAAAGGTTGGCCCCACATGAGTCTTGTCCTTCTAGGCACCACCTAGAGTGTGTGTTGCTGTCCATCAGTCCATTTAAATTTGAGAGCATTTTGATGGCAGAGGGCTGGTTTCAAACCTGATATCTTCTATCCATGAGACGGTTCTTTCTTACTAACCAGTCTACTACAGCTAACACCCAGCATATTTTTTGAAGTAGGATGCACCTTGCACAGACATGGGGAGGGCATGCAAACTCCTCCACACAGACAATGACTATGTCAATTGCCAAGATCAAATCATGGATCCTGGATGTTTGAGACAAAGATCTTAAGTCATTACTACATCATATCATCACTCTGCGTGTATGTTTGTGGGCATGTGTGTGTGTGTGTGTGTGTGTGTGTGTGTGTGTGTGTGTGTGTGTGTGTGTGTGTGTGTGTGTGTGTGTGTGTGTGTGTGTGTGTGTGTGTGTGTGTGTGCGCGTGTGCACGTGTGCACGTGTGTGTGTGTGTGTATTTGTATATATTTGTGCTTCTATGTACATATATACTGGATATTGGCATGAAATCTTGTGCTGTAAGTTTAGTCCTCCAGTGCTCTAGATTTTTGATGAGTTTCTCAATCATGCTATGCAAGACATTTCAGGCATCAAACAAAACAAACCCAAACACACTCATATATTTCCCATATTTTCATCTATACTGACGTTTTGTATTCACATCAATGGGATGTAAGTGTGTCATATGTCTATCGAGAAGGACTTTGCATATGTTACTTTGAATGTCATGCCCTTTGGGTGTTATTCTGCTGTTATAACAAGTTGTGGCTGCATGTTTTGTGACCATCTCTCTGCAGCAATACAAAACATCACAGGGATTCACAAAGCTGAAATTTCCACGCAGGAGCAGTGTAGCCACTCCTGTATGGAATATGGCCGCCAAGTGATCCAGGAACGTGTGGTTTTGACATGGCCGAGCCTGCCTACACTGTTCCTGCACAGAAAGCCCTGTAGTATGCTAATAAGTTCATTTGCTGGTAAAAACCATACAAATGAGCTGAATTAGTGGTTCAGGAAGCGGGCAGGTCCCAGTGCTGGAACAGTGTAGGGTGCAGAAATGTATTCATTTCATGCCAAAAATACAAAAAAAAAAAAGGAGAAAATCAAGTTTGAGAGAAATCTGTATTTTGCCATAATAGTCAATGGCATGCAGAATTAAAATGATACCAAGGAACAGTAGTTGCTAAGGAGAAAGGCTCAGTGTAAGTGTGGTATCTCAGGAGTAAGGCAGTGGTGTGTGCAAATCAGGGGATTTTATACTGAATCACAAATTTCCTCTGTGTCAGACTGCACCTAACCATGTAGGTGCTCAACACCATGGTGTAGATAGCAGGAGCAGCTAACATGAAAAGGGTTTGTGTCATTATTGCTGTAAGCACATTAGAACTCAGTGGCCCATGTTTGCTCTTAGCTAAGCGCAGCTAAGGCAGGAGGTGTGTCCAAGGCTGTATTTGCCTATTCCATGAAATGCATAATGTGTTCGTGTCTGGGAAGGGCCAGTTCTGCTTAAAACTATTTACTTTAGCTAAATTGGTGTGTGTGGCACACACTGGGCCTAAAACATAGACAAAAAAACCCACAGGGGATAGCAGAACTGTTGACATTTGAGCACCGGGAATGCGCGGCGTGCATCAAGGCTTAAATGGGGAGGAAATGGGAAAGGGAAACTGCATAAGGAAGGCAATCAAGGAGAACAAGCATAGCTGGTAGGTGGAATGTATCAGAATCAGCCAATTACACAGGCAGCAGCCCAGCACACTACTATAAACTATGCAAACACCTTTCAGTATGTTTTTTTCACACAAACTCTACACCACTGGTGTACACATTCGGGTGAATTTTAAACTGACAAATATAACAAAACATGTTAGGGGCTGCTGTTGCTCTGTCCTATCAGTATGTGCTAGAGGCTGAGGATGGTGAGGAGGAAAATGCTGACAACCAACTCAGACTGAGGAGGAGGAGAAGAGTGTTCAGACCCAGGGTAACCTACCAAGGGCTACATGATCTGGAGATAGCAAAACACTACAGGGTGGGCAGGGACATACTTCAGCAACTTGTTGAGCTGTGCCAGCCTCACCTCAGAGTGAGAACCAACACAGGGGAACCCATCGCAGTGGATACGAAGGTATGTGTAGCCTGAAGAATACTAGCTACAGGTACTTTCCAAAGACCAACTGGGATATCATGGGGGTCTCACAGGCATCTGCGTCCAGGATACTACACCAGTTCCTGGATGCCATGCAACCACATGCAGCTGAGCACATTCACTTCCCCAGCACCCTTGAGGAGAGGACCAGCAATATGCATCTCTTCCACAGTGTAGCAGACTATCCAGAGGTACTGTGTGCCATGGACTGCATGCATATCCACATCAAAGCACCACCTGGTGAATGGGGTAGTGTTTAAATAAACTGCAAGGGCTTCCCCTCTATCAACTACCATGTCATGTACAATGCCCAGGGCATTATCATTAACATGTGTGCTGGCAGCCCTGGAAGCTATCACAACTACCACATCTGGCATTCTTCACAGCTGTTCCAGGATTTTGCCAGTGGGGACATCCCATATGGCCAGCTGGTGCAGGCTGCTGGTTACGCACTTGAGCCATGGTTGATGACACCCAACAGAAATGCACACCCACCCACAAAAGAATGTCATAATGAGGTACATGCACAAACCAGGATCATTATAGGTCATGTGTTTGGATTGCTCAAGTCATGGTTCCACTGCCTTGACATATCCTGTGGAGCCTTGCAGTACTGTCCAGCCATACGTGCACACATGTTCATAGTATGTGCCATGCTACACAATATCATCCTGCGGAAACTGCTGCAGCAGGAACAACATGGGGAAGGGTCACACAGCCCCCCACCATTGCCAAGGCCTCCACAGGCACAGATTGACTCAGAGGAGGAACATCCTGAACCTGCCCCTGTAGGCAGAAGGAGGCATGCCCAGTATGCCCTGGCCTTGACAAAGAGGCAATGCATAGCACATACACTGACACTGTAGGGCCCCAGGGACTGATCTCTCTCTCACTAACTCGCACACACATTAAAATGGATGACAAACATCACACCACCTATACTTGACCATGTATAGGCAGTGTATTGCGTGCATCCAGCAAAGTCAGCCCTCAAGCACCACCCTCACAACAGCTGCAGGCACAAGGTAAGCCAGTATCTGTAACAAAATAAACTAATGGAGTGGAATTTTCTGAGAGCATATATATGGTATTGATCAAGCATGTAAGGGAATGGGGTGGCTAACTGGCATAGCAGCAGACAACTGACAGCTCTATGGGGCAGCAGGAAGTGAAGCCCCAGTACTGCCCTACCCACACCAGGCAGTACTACCCTAGTTGACAAATTTCACAGCAGTATATGTCACGAGGCAAATAACTGCGGAAAGCCAGTAAGCCATAAATCTGGACAAAGCCATGAATAATGGGGTGATGGAGGTCCAAAGGGAAAAACACCTATGAAATACTGCTCTAATAATGTTATGAAGTTGATGGAATGATTTGTATTAGCATGGAATGCCTGATGAGTACGAAGTCTTAAACTGCAATGTCAACTGTCAGTAATATCTGATTTTAACACTGAGTGACTTGCAAAACACTTTTTCTGGAAAACCACACTTGTTTGGGTAACCAGCAAGATATATGAGTCGTGGATGTGGACATTCTGTGATACTCTGTACAATTGACAGGCAGGGCTAGGAGTTTAATCATGGGAATGTACTCACTGCAGGCAGGCCTAACCCTGGAAGATGGTGACATGTCTGCACCCACAGAACCCTGGGCCACAGCCATGGAGAGTAACACACCCCTCCCTGCTCACTCATCCTGTGCAACATCCTGACCCCAACATGTGGCCATCCAATAAAAATGAGGTGGGACATACATATATGTGTGATTAACACACACCTGGGGGCTGGTCAAACAGTCTGACACACACAAGACCCTGCAAGTGGAGTCAACCATTGAGGAGAACACAATGCAAAGTACTGGTAGCTATAGGCAAACATATCTGCCCAGGACACCCCCCCACCACACACACACACACACACACACAAACACACATATCCTATTCCCTACAAATCTATCTGGAGTCTGCCTGTCACCCTGATCCTGTCTGACTTATATTACCCAACTGTAGACTGGAAATCAGACCAGGCCAGAACATAAATGCAGAGAGATTCCACCATTGTAATATATCACCAAGGTGCTGGACGATTTCCACAGCACCAGCAGTTAATTGCTTGTAGGCACATCTCTCAACAGGCTGGATGGTGCAAGAATGTGTAGCATCTGGCCCATAAACATGGTGTGTGCATCATCCATCCTGTATTCCTCTGGTAAATCACTGTGATGATCTGATGAGGTATGTCACGAGGTACTGAAACAATACATAACAGTATCACATGGTATATATGACAAATGTCTGCTAAAACAAGCCCTGTATCCCTTGCAACCCATACAGTACTATGAAAAATTGTCACAATCACTGTATGGTCCATTGTTCCCACATTTTGATAGGCTATCTATAGATATTTTGCACCAACAGGTTGAGAGGTATGGCTGTAGCACAAAACAAACTGGACTACAATCCTTGGAATGGAGTCCCATGTGTACTATAGAATGACACACTGACATGCTCATACACTTAGAGAAATGTCAGTAGGCTCTAAGAATGAACTGGCCTTCCCCACCTAGTGCACTTCGCATTGCCCCACCTTAGCAGTTCTAAAGATGTCTGTCACCATAGAAGTCACTTTTGTTAGGACTAGCCCCATAAGCACTGCATGACACTATAATACAAGTAACAAGTTAGGTAGGAGTTCTAATCTCAGTCCTGTTAAAAGTATTTGTGTGTGTGTTCATAACTAAAAGCTTTTGGGTCCATTCAAACCCAGTACACTTCCACTTTCCCTACTTTATCAGTCCTGCAGATATCAGCCATCTCATAAGTGCCTTCTGTCAGGCCTCAGCCCCATAAGCCCTGTGGTGGATGTGATAACTGCATAATACAATAGTGCAAATAACTAGTTAGGTAGGAGTTCTATTCTCAGTCCTGGCAAATGTAGAAGTGTGTGTGTGTGTGTGTGTGTGTGTGTGTGTGTGTGTGTGTGTGTGTGTGTGTGTGTGTGTGTGTGTGTAATAGTTGTATGTGCACGACTGAGGAAGTTGTGTGTTTGTTTATAGGTGAAACAGTTTTATGCCATTCCCACCCACAGCACTTCACACTGCCCCACCTTATCAGTCCAGATGTCAGTTCCTTATCAGCAACTTTGGCCAGTTGTCAGCCCTCTAAGCTCAGTAGTGCATGTGATAAATGCTTAACACTATAGTACAAATGATTAGTTTGGCAGGGGTTCTACTCTTGTGTCCAGCAAATGAGTGTGTGGGTAGGTTTGTTTGTAAGCAAAAGTATTTTGATATGTTTCCACCCACTGCCCTACTTTATCAGTCCTGCTGATGTCATTCCCCATATCAGCACATTTGGCCAACTCTTACCCTAGTGAGCTTTGTAGCACATGCAATAACTGCGTAGCACTATGGTAAAAATAACCAGTTAGGTAGGGATTCTACTCTCACATCTGGCAAGTGAGTTTTGTATGTGGGTGGGTGTAAGTGTGTCTGTTTATAGGGTAAACAACCACTGCCCTACTTTATCAGTCCTGCTGATGTCATTCCCCATATCAGCACCTTTGGCCAACTCTTGGCCCAGTAAACTCTGTAGCGCATGTGGTAACTGTGTAACACTATGGTACAGATAACTAATTAGGTAGTGGTTCTACTCTCACATCTGGCAAGTGTGTACGTATGTCTGTTTGTAGGACAAAGTACTTTGATAGGTTAAACACCCACTGCACTACCTTATCAATCCTGCTGATGTCATTCCCTTTATACGTTTACAACTGTGCAGTAGGCTAATGGTCCAGGAGCCTTAACAAGCCTAGCACATAGAAGGGCCCTGCCATTATGCCACCCAATGTTATGTCCCAGTGCCTGTATCAAGTATAGCCACTGCAGTGATCCTTGGGTTGAACTGTCCATTACCCATCCACTCATCAAGATTTGTCTGGAACAGGGTCAGTTAGGTGATCTGCATGACATGTCTGGGAAGTGTATTCCAGGGCATGTGCAGTCTCTTGGTGAGGGACCTGTCCCACCAGCATGTTATGGTGATTGTGGTACTGAGGTAGAAGTCTCTGCAGTGTGTGGTGTGGATGGATTGGGATGTCTTTCTATGTAACATTTCTAAAACAGCTGGGTCAGACATGGCTTTGTAAGTAAAGCACAGATAGCTATTAATTAAGTGATATGACACAGAGAATAGCTTGGGTCTTCTGAGTCTGTCTGTGTAGGATGTGTGTTTAATGCCTAGAAACCCATTTGTGAGATGCTTCTGTGACCACTCCAGCTGTAGCAGGTGTGCAGTTAGGTACATGGTAAGTGAGCCATAATACTTGGGGAGTTGTCTAATGAGGGAATAGTAGACAGAGATCATTACCTATGTCTTCCTGGATGCAAAACCCTTGGTAATGGAATGTGCCATATAGAAGGACGTCCTGACCACAGTGGCAATGTGGTGCTTGAAGGAGAAGTTGCTGTCAATCTCCAGATCTCTTATAATGTGTACAGTCTTCATTGGACTCCCATTGATGTGGTACTTACTGGGAACTGAGTGTTTTACCAAAGGGGATGATAATGCATTTTGTGGTGTTAAGCTTCTGGCCATGGTTTCCACAGGTCTCAGTGAGGCCTTTCTGTAGCTTGCAGTCCTCTGTGAACTTGGTCAGCCAAAGTTCCTCTGTTTGGCTGGACTTCTTAGAAGTAGATGCTGGACAGGACACTATCCAGTACTGATCCCTGTGAGACTCCACTCGTGACTGCTTGCCAGTCTGACTTGAGGTATGCCACTGTCACACTATGTGTTCTGTGAACCAGTTTGAAAACCACCCTCTGATATATGGATTGATGCCTAGTTTGTTGGGTTTATCAATAATTCCTGACTGATTAATGGTATCAGAAGCCTTGGCCAGATCAAGGACATGATCTGCCATTTATGAAGCCAAATTTTGTGGGGTACAGAGTTAGGAGATCACCTATATCTTTGTCAATCAGGTCCCTAATGATGCGGTCCATACCTGTACATAGTAGACTTGTCAGGCTAACGGCCCAATAATCCCCAGGGTCTGTAGATGATACATCTTTATGGAGAGGGATGACTGTAGCAGTGTGCCATTTTGGAGGGACAAAGCCTGAGGTAAGGTTGTGACTGACCAGGGCACACAGATGTGGTGCCAGGTCTCTTTGTATGTCATGTAGAACACAGCCACAGATATGTTGGGGTTCCGTGGAAGCTGTATTCATGCCTGTGGACAATGCAGGTCTAACCTGGCCTGCTGTAATGCTGGGTGTCTGGCATTCATCTGCCATTGTGATTGTCCTCTTGGGAGGGAGAGAGAGGAAAAGCTGGCACTGTATGTGTTGGCAAGACTGTGGCCAATATCTGTTGTCTCAGGATAGGAATTAGCATTGTGCAGTAACTCACAGCACTTGTGGTTATTGCTGTGGAGATTGTTGATATAACTATCAAAGGCTTTTGTGATTGCTGTCAGTGTCTGCTGCAGTTCTGCCTTCATAGCTGCCTGTAGGTGATTCCATGAGTGATCCCAAGTTGTGTTTGTGACTAATAAGGGGGTTCATCAGTGTTGTGACACCACCTTTTTCTGCAGTGGTGCCCTCCTTCTGTTGTGCACTTTAGTAATGGCAGGGGACCATCACATTGGCTTCCAGTGTTTTGAGGACAGTGTCTGGGTTCTGTTGGCTATGGTGAGTACCATGCATTCATGTACATGTTTGTGCAGTGCATATGTGTATGATTTAACAGTCATGCAGCTATTTGCCATTGGCATGGGTGCAATGAAGTTATCCACCCTGTTTGTATGACTGCAAAGTCAGCTTTGGAGAATTTTTGCAAGGTGGTTACCTTTGTGGTAGGTGGAGGTGAGATGTTGAGTTCCATGTTGATTACATCATGTTTGGATCTGACAAGGTAGGCATTGACAAATGTGGTCAAGCAACAGTCCCATATGTAAGTAATCAACACAGGTCAAGGTTGTTGCATCCTCTACTGGGGGTCAGTATGAGCCGGTCCAGGGCATTGGAACTGATGAAGTCAAGGAAGCGTTGGGCCAGTGTACTGGTGCTTGACTACTTTCTCCAGATGATGGAGGGGTAGTTGAAGTCTCCTACTATGTCAGTGTTGGGTTGGACCTTCATAGATGCCAGAGTGTTGAGGAATGTACATTGCCAGTCTAGGGACATAGATGGAGACCGATGGCAGGCAATGGTGTGGATTACACTATCACCCAAAATCATTTGTACCAGAATTAGCTCTGATGCATTGTGCTGGGATACTAGTCTGGAGGTGTGCATATCTATTATTAATATGGAGACAACACCACCTAGGGAGGTGTGGTCCATGTTTGGGGGCTGACAGCTGTGGAAGGCATCATAGCCTGTTAGTGCAGGGCTGCTTTCTGCTGCTGTGAATGACCTCTCCTTTACAGCACAAATGTCAATGTCCTCCACTCTGAGGAGTACTTTAAGTGACTGCATCTTGACAGTTAGATGTCTACTGTTGAGCAGCATGACCCTCAGATTGCATATATGTCTAGCTGTTACAGTGGTCATTTGATTTGGAACACTGCCTAATTAGGCAATATAGGGGTGGCAAGACACTTACCCTGTACCTCGAAACCCAGGGCTGACAGATTTAGGACATCTCTGGTAAGGCATTAAGGTCTATCAATCATGTTATCCCAAGCAGAGAGGTACTGGATCCCCTGAGAATGACACACAACACATAAGCCAATGTTGCAGTCAATTATCTGTTGATAGCAATGCAGCATCATTCTGGGTGATGACAAGTATAGTATTCAGGGCTACTACCACACCTGCCCGGACCACATGATTTGAGAGTTCAACTATGTCTCTTGTCATGTCGACCAGGGAGGTGTGTCTCAGGTCATTCACACCCACATGGATGATGACAAAGTGATACTTGTAGTTGTGGAGTGACCTGACTGTTTGTGTCATGTGCTGGATGCTGTCATGTGACAGACAGTTGGCTGTTACCTCCTCCATAATCAGTTTAGTGAGTGGGACAGCTGTATGCCACAGTACTGAGTTACCCATGATCACTGTATTGTGCAAGGTGGTTAGCCTTAGGAGCTTAGGTTGAAGGGCACAATGTGTAGGTGACATATGTGTCCTTTGACATGTTCTATGTTGTGGTGTTTGAGTGGGTGTCTGTCTTGCTGGTCTGTCCTGTTTGTGTAAATATCCATTGAGTGCCTCTGTGAAGGTGGATGTGTGGCTTTTCAGTGTATGTCAGGGCTGTCATAGTGGGTGTTGTGGTGAGCTATGTGTTCCACATAGTGTGGTGCAGGTGTTGATCTTATCCTCTTGACCAGCTAGCCCAGCCTTTACTGGAGAGTGCATATTTCCACATTTGGTGATATAGGGGTAACTCTGACAGGTCTGAGTGTTTGTAGTTTAGAGGAGAGGGTTGTCTGTGTACATGAGGCAGTTGCAACAGTGCCTCAGAATGGACAAATGCGCAAGGTTAATGGGTGAAAGCACAAAAAAAACCACACTTCAGTCATCCCAGGAGGGCTGGTCATAACTAGTAAGTACTGGGGCTAATTCTGTAATGAATGAGTACTGCTTATGGCTCCCAGATGTGACACACTTATTGATACAATATCCTGTTGAAGTGCAAAGCTATAATGCTATTTGAAGTGCAAGACAGAAAGAACTAGCAAGATGTAAGGGAGAAACTGAAGGCAGACGTCCTGCCACCTGTACTACTTGATCTCAGTTGTGCAGTTATCAGCACCTTTTGTCAGTTGTAAGTCCTGTAAGCTATGTAGCATGTGCAGTAAATGTGTAACATTGTAGTAAAAATAACTAGATAAGCAGGGGGTCTAATTTCAATACTGGCAAGTCTGCGTGTGTGTGTGTATGTGTGTGTGTGTGTGTGTGTGTGTGTGTGTGTGTGTGTGTGTGTGTGTGTGTGTGTGTGTGTGTGTGTGTGTGTGTGTGTGTGTGTGTGTGAAAATCATGTACTGTGTGCGTTATACAATTTTTTTACTTGTGTACCACCCTTTACATTTCCCCACACTCCAATTTAGGAGTCCTGTTGATGTCACTCACCTTAGAAGTACCTTTGGAGTAGGTGAAATTGTATAAGCTCCAAACACTACAGTAGAAATAACTAGATAGATAGGCAGGAGTTCTAATCTCAATACTGTCAGTGTGTGTGTGTGTGTGTGTGTGTGTGTGTGTGTGTGTGTGTGTGTGTGTGTGTGTGTGTGTGTGTGTGTGTGTGTGTGTCTTCCCCTCACTCCAATTTAGTAGTCCTGTTGAGGTGAAATTGTATAAGGTCTGTGGTGCCTCTGATAACTACATAACAATATAGTTGAAATAACTTGATATACAGGAGTTCTAATTCCAGTGCTGATGTGTGGATGGAGATCATATCTTGTGTGGCTTATACCATTTTTATGTGTGTACCATGCATGGCTGTTGACAACCTTCTGATGCCATTAACTTTATATAGTGTGGTAACAGCATCTGCCTCACATGCAGCAGGTTAAACCATTGTTTAGTCCTATGTACAGATCTGTCTGGAATATCCAGATGTTTACAACCTGTAAGTGGTCTGTGTGCTTTAACAATGCCCATGTATGTGATTTTGTTGCCAAATTGGTCACAGTGAGTGTACTGACACATATGGCAGCATTGGGTATCGTACCTGACTGAAACATCATGCTGATAAAACATCTGCCACCTCTCACTTGTCCATGCTTATAGGTGCAATACATGAGTCCAGATGCTTGGTTTTACATGTGAACTGTTCATGTTATGGGTCACATTAAAGTTTGGAAGAGGTGTGGACTGTGATATTGTGGTCCCAATTTGTATGTACTAGAAACACTTGGCATCCTAACAGGGGTGTGTACACCTTTTATATCCACTGTATACCAGTAATGTTTCACACATGTCCCTACCTTAGGCCATTTTTCCAGCCCATTTTGATGGTCTCTGTCCAGATGTCTTGCACTGATAAGTTGTGAGGTATGCTACAGGAATGTTAACTTCTCCTCAGATAGGCCCCTGTGGTGACCATTGTGATGCAATGCAGTTAACCCCACCACAAGTGAACATGCACATAAAGCAATATGGCTATTAGTGATAGTTGTGCATATGGTAAATTGCATGTCCTTCACATACCTGGTGTATTGCCAAACCACAACAGAACTATTTCATACTCACCAGCTTCAGGCTGCTGTCCCACATGCAGACCAGAGGGACCTAGGTAGTTGTGAGTGAGAGGTATTGTGAGCAGACTCACATGTGGTCTTGGTACAGGATGGATGCAGCATGTCTGCACATTTACAGTACAAACCCCAATACTACACAATTTGCTGTCCTCACCATAGATGTGCACCTTTGTGCATTAGAAAACCCCATCCACAGCTGCAATCTGACTTGACACATGGATCTAGAAACTCTACAGATACAAGTATGTCTGAAACATTAGTGTACTAATCCCCACTGGGCTCTTACCTGCACAGTCTCAATCCATTGTGTGGGTGCCACCCACCTCCAGCATGTTTGGCTCTATACCCTGGTGCTGTACTGGGGTGGGTGCCCCAAGGTTGACGATGAGCTCATATGCTACACAAGATGATTATGTGATGGATAGGAAAGATAAATGTGAAGTCATTTGGATGATGTGGTGATGGAGTGGTCATTGCAGCAGATGTCAATGGGCATGTTGCTGAAGGGAACAGAGGGGATGGGGAAGTGATGGGTATGTATGGTGTTAAAAAGAATGCAGATGGTGAGATGGTAGTGGATTTTCCAAAATGAATGGACATGACCGTGGTGAATATGTACTATAACATGAGGGAGGAGCATGGGGCGACATACAAGAGTGGAGCAAGATGCACATAGGTGGAATATATACAATGTAGAAGGGTGAGTTTGAAGGAGACTGGAGACTGTAAAGTGGTGACAGAGGAAAGTGTATTTAGGCAGCATAGAATGTTGGTCTGTTAGATGAAGTTGGTGATCAAAAAGAGGGGGAGTGTGAGTTTGGCATCAAGGATCACATGGTGTGAATTGGAAAAGGGTGATTGGGACGTGGAGTTCAAGGAATCGTTAAGACAGGCACTGGGTTGTAGTGTCAATTTACAAAGTATCTAGTTTATTACAGCAGAGCTACTAAGGGAGATGGCTAGAAATGTGTCTGGTGTGACAAGTGGATGCAGGAAGTAGTACAAGGAGATCTGGTGGTGGACTGAGGAAGTACAAGACAGTACACAGAGAAAGAGGTTGGGGAAGAATGACTGGGACTGTCAGAGAGATGAGGACAGTAGACAGGACTATGAGGAGATGAGGTGCATGGCAAAGAGAGAGGTGGCAAAGGGAAAGGATGAGGCATATGAAGAGTTGTATGATAGGTTAGACTAAGGAAGGATGAATGAAAGGAGTTGTACCAATTGACTAGACAGATGTACTGAACTAGGAAAGATGTGCAGCAGATAAGGGTGATAAACGATAATGAGGTGAATGTACTCACAAGTGAGGAGAGTGCATTGGGCACATTGACAGAGTTCTTTGAGAGGCTGATGAATGAAGAGAATGAGACAGAGAAGATTGTATGATGTGGGTATGGTGAATCAGGAAGTGCAATGGCTTAACAAGTAGGATGTAAGGATAGCTATGAAAAGGATGACTACTGGCAAGCCTGTTGGTCCACATTACATACCTGTGCAAGCATGGAGGTGTTTAATGGAAATGTCAGTAGTGTATTTAGCCGGACTATTTGCTGTTATCTTGGGAAGTGATAGGTTGCATAAGGGTGGAGAGAAAGTGCTTGAGTACAATTTTAAGAATAAGGTTGATGTACAGAGCTGTGGTAACTACAGAGGGATATCATTGAGTGTGATCAGTGTTGAGAGTAGGGAACAGATTAAGGAGACCCTAGAGAGGTGGAGAACTGCTGTAGATAGGGGAGTAATGAAGGTCAGGTGGACTAAAACAGAATATCTGTGTGTGTATGAGAGGGAGTATAGCAGAATCTTGAGAATACATGGAGCAGATTTGGCACAGGTGGATGTGTTTAAATGACTGGGATCAACATTTCAGAGTAATGATGACTGTGGAGGACAGGTGAAGAAAATAGTACAGGCAGGATGGAGAGGGTGGAGAAGAGTGTCAGGAGTGATTTGTGACAGATGAGTACCAGCAAACGTGATATATAAGATCTACAAAAGGGTAGTGAGACCAGGTATGTTATATGGGTTGGAGACAGTGCCATTGACAAAAAGGAAGGAGTCAGAGCTGCACATATCAGAGTTACAAATGTTATGATTTGCCCTGGATGTGACACAGGTGCCCAGGTTTAGCAATGTGTATATGAGAGGCTCAGGCCATGTTGGACGGAAATGAGACAAAGTTGGAGAGACAGGATTACATCAGTTTGGACATGTGCTGAGGAGGGGTGCTGAGTATATTGGGAAAAGGATGTTAAGGATGTAGCTGCCTGGTAAGAGGAAGAGAGGAAGGCCACATATAAGGTTTCTGGATGTGGTGAGAGAAGACATGCAGGTGGTTGGTGTGAGAGAGCAAGATTCAGGGGACAGGCAGAAATGGCAACAGATGATCCACTGTGGCAATCCCAAATGGAAAAGCCAGTGAACAATGAAGGAGATGTTGTTATGTCAGTTTTCACAGATTATTTACAAGGGCTTGACAGACATAACCCAACACTATGGGTAAATGACTACAAATTTGAGGGACACATATGGTCAGTGTGCATAACACTGGACAGTTAAATAGTATGAGCTCAATATATAACATGCAGTTCAACACACACATCTGCAGCAGTACTTTACTATGCAAATACCATGCATAGGTCTCTCATATTTCTGAGGCAAACAAGTATATCATAGTTGTAGTTGCAAGTAAGATATGGATATTTACAACATCCCAGTAGCTGGCCTAGCATTGTCAAAGTCAGTATTGTGCAACACACACTCCAGTAATAGTCATATGTGAGCCATCCTTTCCTGGTGCATTACCTGTGATCTGTGTCACTGCAGACAGACCCAGATGCTATGACCATAGGTTGTGATTAGCAATATCTTAGTACAGCAAGTTTTGTTGAGACATATATGTTAAAATTCCTCTGTCCTATTCTTACATACCTCCTACTGCAGTCCATTGCATGCTTACTTGTTTGACATACATGTCTTTTTATTTTTCCAAGTGTAGCTGGTTATATGCATTATTTGTTTTCTTTTCCTCTGTTTCTCCCTCTCCCACACATGTAGGGTGTACATTTGTTTTGCATAGGCAGTGGCTTGCCTTTTGTAGGTAATGCTCATGAGCAGCTGATGGCCTGTGCTCCAATTGTTGTCAGCCACTTGCTAATTGCATGCAAAACAGCTGTGTTGTTATTCCTATAGCCAATGGCATGGCAACGCACTGTTATAATTAAGTACTACTTGTGGGCATTGGCCCTTTTCCTTACCTGTGAGGAAGACATCGAGAAGGTGTGTGAGCTAATACCTCTTACAACACAACTTGTGAAGACAAGCAAACTAAATGGTTGAGAAGGTTCAAGACTTAGGGGCAGAATGTGAGTATTGCTGTTATATGTTTTGAATACTGGTGGTTTAACAGAGTTTATCTGAACATGCTATTTCTGCACAGGTTTCAGTCTAACAAAGTTCTGTGCCTGCATAGCTCTCAACCTTACATACATACATACATGCATACATACATACAAATGTTTCAAGCGCGGGCATTAATGCCCTTCTAGCTTGCCAATATACCAGAAAACTTGTTCCCATAATAAATGTCCAGGCTGTTCTTAAAAAATATCTAAACTAGTACTTACTTTAATGTAATTTGATAGCCTGTTCCAAGCATCAGCTACTCTGTCAGAAAACCAATTAGTACACTTCTCATTCCTATAGAATCTACTACATAGGTTATCCGATGATTCTCTAGTACTTTATGATAACCCCAAACATTCCCAGAGGTAGTTGTCCCTAAATGTCCTATATAACTGAATAAGATCTCCTCTTAAATATCTGTAAGAGACACCGTACAAGTTCAGATATTTTAGTCTTTCATAATAACTTAGATTTTCACATCCATGGATGCCCTTGTTATATTTCCACTGTACTCTTTCCAGTTTATTCATGCTTGTTTTCCTATAGGGTCTCCATATTGTTATTCCATACTCAAGTTTTGGTCTAATGTAACTAACAAACACTGCCTTCATTATGTTTGATTTCCTAGACTTTGTAAATCTTTTTATACAACCTATAGTTCTATATCATTAGCCAATTGATTGATATGATTAGAAAAACTCATAGCTGAATCTACCGATATACCCAGGTCCTTAAATGAGTCTACAGTTTCTATCACTGTGTGCTGTATTAAATATTCACCTTTCAGTTTATGCCCAAATCTTGCATGCTTAGTTTTTGATGTATTTATCAACATATTATTCTCCTCTGCCCAAATGGTCAATTTAGTCAAATTATTCTGCAGACATGCTTTATCTGTAACACTTGTAATCAGTTTACCCAATTTCAGGTCATCAGCATATAGACTATAGAACACCTCAAATGAAAATGTAAGGTCTAAAAGATGCAATCTAAACAAGTAAGGGCCTAGGACGGAGCCCTATGGGACACCTTGACTGCAACCAAGGATTTCACCTGTCCAGTTGGTGTGTGATACTTCCCATGTCTTATTTGTAAGCCATGCAGCTAGCCATCTTATCAACAGTACATCAATACCTAGTTGTACTAATTTATTGATCAGTGTTTTGTGTATGGCCCTGTCAAATGCTGAAGTTAAATCTATATAAATCACATCGCAGCACAATTTTTCATTCATACCTGCTATTATACTGTTATAGAACATCATGTTACAGATGGTAATAGATCTATTTTCAACATATGCATTCTGATATATGGTTTCAAGTCCCAACCTATCCAGTTCTGATGATAACTTATCCAGTACTACCTTATCCATTATTTTTCCACAACATTTGTCCTACTCCCCTTTCCCTCCTTAAAGACAGGTTTAATAAGTGCATGTCTCCAATCTTGAGGAATCTCCCTATATTTATATGACCTAGTGAATAATAGATATAATGGTAGTGTATGTTCTTGCTGAAGTGTTCTCACGTCATTGTTACATATTCTCTCTCTTCCCTGCACTTTGTTTGGATCTAGTTTTCACAGCTCTTTATTAATATAATCTAATTTGATTCGAGTAATCGGGGTTACCTGGATGTCACTTGGACAACTTACCACACCTTTCGTGGAGCCAATCTGTTTTGCATAAGATTTTGTAAATATATCTGTAATTTGTTTTTTCTGAGAATAAATTTTAGAATCTGCACACAGTTTATCAATTTGTGTATCTTTACTCCTTCTACATCTTATATATCTATAAAAAGGTTTCCTATTATGCTCAATATCTTTATATAAATTTTCTTGGCAATATCTGTTGGCTCAGTCTAGGAGGTATCATTGTTCAGTACCTCAGAGTAAATGTTGGTATTGCCATGGAGATTATTTACATAACTCTAGGAGGCCTTGTGATTGTCTTTACTATTTGCTACAATTTTGTTTTCTCAGCTAGCTTTAGAGTATTTGTTGAGGGATCTCAACTTCTTGTTGAGGCTGATAAGGGTGTTATTCCAGTCCTGGGACTTCACCTTATTCCATTTCAAATTCCTCCTTCTGTTGTTTCTTTATGGCAGGGGACCACAAGATTGTCATCCTTTTTTTGGAAGAGAGTATCTTAGTTCTATTGGGTATGGCATGGCAGAATCCATGCATTTGGGTTCATGTTCAGAGTGCATTGTTGTTTGATTTTGCAGTCATGCAACTTGTCTCTATTTGCATGGCTGGCATGAAGTTAGCCACCTCTGTTTTTTGGAGGCCAAAGTTAGCTATGGAAAGGCTTTTATAATACGTTGGGCAGGTGCATTGGTACATGAGTAGCTTCCCCAGTTAATGGAGGGGTACTTGAAGTAAACCAGTATGAAAGTGTTAGGTTGGACAGTAATATTCACCAGGTGATTAGGAACATGGAGTGTGAGTCTTGGGACATGACTGGGGACCAGTAGCATGCTACGACCAGAATCACTGTCTTACCCAATGTTAGGTACACCTGCAGTATCTGTGATGTGTTATGTTGGGTTACCAGTCTGGAGGTGCATGCATCATTTATGAATATGGAAATACTACCACTTTTGGAGCTTCAGTCCAAGTTCCGGGGCCAAAAGGTGTGTAATGAGTTATATGCTTGTAGTGCAGGGGTGCTTTCTGCTGCATTTAACGAAGTCTCTGTTACAGCACAAATGCAAATGTTCTCCATTTTAAAGAGTGCTTCCAGTGAGTGCACTTTGAGAGTTAGACTTCTAGTGTTGAGCAGCATGTCCTTCAGAATGCATGTGTTTGTAGCTGTTATATATTTATGTTTTATATATATATATATATATATATATATATATTTATTTATTTATTTATTTATCTTTCTATATATAAATATATATGTGTGTGTATGCATATAGATGTAGATATCTATAAATATATCTGTTATGTATAGGTTTGTCCACATATATGCTTCTCCATACATATATACATATATATAGAGAGAGAGAGACAGAAAACCTGACTGATTCTACAGAATCCTTTCCCTACTGTTGAATGAATCTACTAACTAATATCTTTGAAAAATCATCACCATTTTACAGAGCTCAGATGGTGTAATGGTACATTACTTTGACTGTAGTTTACAGGGTCCTGGGGCTAAGACCTGGCAGGATTTATTGTTTTGTTGCAAGGCAGAGCAGTTGCTGCTGGGAAGAGAGGGATAAGGCCAATATTTAAAAGAGGTCTCTAGTTTGGGCCCATTGACCCCTATTTTGATAGCCTATGGACAGATTTGTTGCAGTAAGAGGTTCAGAGTATGTATCTGAGATACGACTGCAATATATATATAAATATATATATATATATATATATATATATATATATATATATATATATATATATATATTTATATATATATATATATATATATATATATATATATATATATATATAAATATATATATATATATATATATATATATATATATATATATATATATATATATATATATATATATATATATATATATATATATATATATATATATATATATATATGTATATATATATATATATATATATATATATATATGTATATATACACACACACACATATCCATATACATGTATATATTTATTTATTTACTTTTCTATAATCTATATGTATATATTTTATATATCTCTACATATATTATGTATTTATTTTTCCATATATACATATGCATCTCCATACATATATATACATTTGTATATCTATACAAAACTTGACTAAATCTACAGAATCTTTTCCGTACTGATAATCTGAGTTAACTTCACTTAGCACCATGCAAACACGCTTACTCCTGCTTACTCCCACTTACCCCTCTCTAATTTCTTTAAAAGAAAAGAAAAAAGGTGATAAGAAAGTGGTGAAAAAGGGGGCATGAAGAGGGAAAAACAATATGAAAGATACCTAAGGATGTGCAGGACAGGTGTAGGGAAGGCCCATAGCTGTCCATTTCTTCTACAGCAACAGCTATGCATATATACAGAATTTGGAGGTAAATCTGGACACTCAAACCCATGAGAGCGCAGTGAGGACAACAGTAATGTGTTGTGAAGCCAATTAGACCAGATTACATGTGTCCAGTGGACACGTGTGCAAAATGGACAGCTGTGTATGGGGCAAAATTTTTTTGTTGGAACAGATTGCCCTTTTTTTTAAGGTGAGAGTGGGATGTTGGGAAAGAATAGTAGGTATATTTGTGGAGGTAGTTTGGGTAGGAAGACAGACAAGACAGACAAGGCAGCAGACAGGAGTGGTATATGACACATGTGGGAGGTAAACACCTTGGACGGGGATTGGTGGTTGTTAATCGGATGCCCACAAGCCCCCAAATGGATACAGTGGGACTGAGGTCCCCACCCATGGGCAGTCACCACTGCACCTTCATGACCCTCAAAGTGACTGTGCTGGGGTCTGAGCAGGAGGGGCAGGCTGACCCTCTAGATATGCCACGTGGCCCTGAAGCTGATGTAGCAGATCTCCAAATTCCTTGCCGAGCTTGCTATTAACCAGACTCTGGACCTGGCTTCAGGTGACAGGATCCTGACCACTCCTGCACCCAGGGGGGATGAGCCCCATCCCCTGAAGCAGCTCCACCCAAAGATGGGTGCAGGACCAGCAGACGAGGAGGTTTCGGGGTCCCAGAAGTGCTGGAGCCCGGTGCCACAGCCAGATGAGGTGAGAGAGGCAGATCCCCTGGGATCGACCTTCCCAGATATGCTATGGTGTTGCAGTTTTAGAACATATGTTGGTTAGTCATGAAAAACAAATTCCAGGATTAGTTATAACAGCATGCATGAGTATTCCCATTAACCAAAAACAACATATTTAGAACAGTTGCATAGCAAACAGAACACATGCATATATGAAACCACAGTGGGCATTATAACGGCATGCAGGTTACATTGATAGCAACAGGCCACCAATGATAGTATTTGAACAGGGAACAGTAATAGAAAAACATTTCAATATTTGTATAACAATAGGGCACACATCCCAACAATAGGTTTGGTGAAAAACATACTCATTGATTTATGTGTTTAGATTATTGGTGCAGATAAGGTGGGAGAGAGAGAGAGAGATGTCAATTAACAACTATATATGCTTGAAGTACTCATAACTTCAATGATCATTGCTCTAATCATTACTCTACAGGTATTAACTCACTTTACAATAACCTATGTCCTTGGTTGGGCAGTGGTATGTTTGTACACAGTGTATAATTACAGCCTTCTAATAGCTACTTTATACCTTTTCTTACCTGGCAGATCTGTGGAGGAAATGTCTGTTAACACTACCTGACTGTTTCTACATATATTAACATAGTCAGGATTACATATGTGCACTCATACTGTGTGTGTGTGTGTGTGTGTGTGTGTGTGTGTGTGTGTGTGTGTGTGTGTGTGTGTGTGTGTGTGCTACTGCCATACTCTGCCTTGATTTCTATCAGTCACCCTGGTTATTGGCAGCAGTGACTACTAACTGTGACAGCATGACACCTGAGGAACATTTCTTGGGGGAGACTACTTGGTGGATGTACTTATCTTGCTGTCATTTGCAGCCTTGGGGTTGGACAGTGGATGTTGGACAGAGTATACCTACAGCCTTCTTATAGCTATTTTATACATTTTCTTAGTTGGCAGACCTGTGGAAGAAATTTCTGTTAACACCACCTGACTGTTAATGCATATATTCACAAAATCCTGGGTGAAATTATGCATACAGCTTACTACCACTCCCGGGATTCAAACCGTGCTTGTTTGTGCAAAAAAAAAAACTTTGTGTTTCATCAGAATGAGCTATTGAAAAATTGCTTTCTTTTGTCTGACTTTGTAATACTCTCTTCATACAGCTAATCTGCTGTTTTACAACTCCATAATATTTGTCAGATGAGCCTTGATTGTTTAATCCTTTCACAGCTGTAGTTGCTGTGCATAAACTGTGCACATTGTAATTCATACAATACCAAAGTAAACACACCTAGTCTGGGATTTTGACTTTTATTAACAAGCACTTACAGTATTTATATAAAACCTGTATGTCAGTATTACTCTTCTATGGGCTTGTTTATTCATTACAAACCATACCCATTTTTAAATACTGCAAGGTGACATAATACTCATTATTATTTATTTCCCCTGAATACTACAAGCTAGATTGTTACTCACCAGCCTCTCAATGCAGCCTTTGCAGCCTGCTGGTGTGGGCATCCAAGTTCACAGCCCTCTTATCTGCAGCTATACAGGAGACAAGAAAAAAAAACATTTATGCATACATATCCATCACATACACAGGCTAAATTTTGAAAAACACTTATTGTGACTGATACTTACACATGCCTGGAGCATTCTCTGCCTGAGCATCTTGGACCCACTGGTCCAATACCTCCCTCTTCCTCCGCTTCAACTTGGCAAAGTGGTGCTGGACCTGCTTACCAGTCTGAGGGATGTCAGTGGCACTGTTAACATCATAGGCAAGATGTTCCCAGGCCTCCGCTTTGTATTGGGAGCCCTGGTACTCGTCCTGCAGCAGTCTCATGTCATGGTTTTCTACAAGGAGTCTGAACATGACCCTGGACTCCTGAATGCCCCAGCGCTGCATCCAAAAGTACACACCTTCACCTGCACCAGCCATAGTGCCTACAGTGGGGAGCTATAACTGGTAATAAGCTAAATTCCCACCTGCAAGTTTTAAATAGGGCTGATTTCCCAACCTTTGCTGTGATTGGACAGTTTTGAATATGGTGAGCTAAGCTAAGCACCGGTTAAACCCGCTTAGCAAAGATGAGCATTGCTTACAGGGGTAGATGGTAAGCACTGCTTACCAGTGTGCAAATCCACTTTGCTACACTAATTCTTGCTAAACATACAAATTTCAGCAATGCTTACTCTAGCTAAGCACAGCTGAGCTCAGTTTAGCATTCTCAGCTGTTATGTTATGGACTATCAATATTATTATTAATTATGATTATTATTATCATTATAATAATTATTCTCATTTTATGTACTTTCATTATATTACATTCGTTTGTGGCTATACTGTATGGGACACTTGTGTTTATGTGGGGGTTTTACATCTGTGCTACACTGACACCTCACATTTGGACCTGCTACACTACCCTGGTAAACACATATATATTATTCACTACCTATTTCTAATACATATACTTTTACTGCTATTGTCACAAATAAGAATTAATGGACTGTATTGGGGCTTGAACCATGAATAACTGCATACTAAATGAAAACTCTATTACACTATTTCATTTTTACCGTTCTGGTTCTACATTTCTATTTAGTTCATTGGAACGTGTAAGATAGGCTGAGCATAGCTGTGCTATGCACACATCCGCTCAGCTATGCTTAAACTTTACTGGGGATGGAAAAAAAATTAAAGAAGTTTAAGATCATCCTAATAACCCAATAATAATCCCTTAAATTTTAACATAATTATCCCCTTCGATCATCCCACTTCTTTAACAGACATGAAACATTTTATGAAGAAAAGGCCAAAATTATGAGGAATGCTCTGGACCTTCTGTGATGATCTAAACAGTTGGTTTTATGTTGTGGGGGGTTGTGCTTATGTATTTTGTCCATGGACAATGTTATCGTGTGATAACAGTGTATGTGGACATTATTACTAGCCTTAGAATTGCTGTACATCAATTCTAGAGTGCAGGGGGTGCATTTACTGTACGAGCAGTGCTTGGACAAGCCCCTTGCACTCGATCTTGTTTTGTGGCCATCTAGTGTAGACAACAACGCACCCTCATGAATATGCAGGGTGCGCTGCTGTCCTAGACGTTCATGGAATGCTCCGTGCAAGAATAACAGTATGCTTGCACAGAGCTTGATGAATCCCGGGGCATGATTAAGTGTGCAGTAAGTTGTAGAACAAGACCTATACCAGGTACTTACCAATTTGTCACAAACTCGTTTGCCTTCTTTTTCACATGAAGCACTGCACATACGTAAGATGCAATCCTGATTTGTCAAAGATGATATCAGCTTTACTGATTTGCATGACTTTACAATGTTCTGTTTCTCTAACTAGTTAAGCAGCAGTTCAAAGTATCCAGATCACAACCTGACATGCTTTGCCTGTGATGTCAGTGTCAGATGGCCTTCTTCTTTCTGAGGAAGGTGACAAATGACATTTTTTTCACGATTACCTTGAAAGGCTGTCATAATTATAGAATATATATGTATTGAATTATTTATATATTTTTAGTTGATTTATTTGCTTGTCTGTTTATTTATGATTTGCTATGTTGAACAAGTTTACCTAATAGATGTAACATATAGTTGTTAAAGATAATCTGAGCCTTTAAATTAACTGCATCATATAAAGGCAGCATGTAGTGTTATACTGTGTCACATTTCTTAAGTATTGGTTTTATACTCATCGTGTTACATGTCCAGTATCTGCATACATTTTGTAATCATGGGGCACAACACATTTTTTTATAATACTGCACACATTGTTTTTTCAACTTGCATATTAAAGAATGTATGTAAGAAGTGAATGTATAACTGTGCAGCATAGCACAACAAATTGTAGGATTGAGTCATTTTTGAAATTAAACACCCATGTTTCACTAGTTGGTCAGATAAAGCAATTCATCCACATATCATAAAAATAGACAATGTATGGGTTATTCTGCCCACTGTATTTGCTAATTTTCATTTAAATGAAAAACTTAATTTGAGTACTTTAAATATTTATAAAGTCTGACAAGTATTTATTAGCAGAGGTACTATAATTTATATTCACGCAAATTTAAATTCAAGTTTTCATTTAATTTTAGTACAGTTTATAACCCTTCGTAATGTAATGAAAACAAGAGTTTCATGTTTCTGGAAATATAATGGTAGTTTAGACTGATTAGTGAAGACTAAATGAAGAATAATATAATAGTTTGAAAAAGATCACTGCAAAAATCATTAATACAGAATATTTCTGATTTGATATCAAAATCATATTAAGAAAGCTTAGTTTCCTTATATTAGTATTGTTCCCTCTTAAACTGCCTATGTGCCTGTGTACCAAGGTGACATTCTGTTGAACTGGAACATGCAGAACAAAGCACGACACTTTTGTAGAATGATTCATAATTTGGGATACAAAACAACTAAAAATATTTTACAGACTATTGGGACACATAAGCTAATCAATAATATTAAAAAAAATTCCCATACCATCATAAAAAATGGCAGGTATCATTATGAAACTTCCTAAAATAGTACTCACTTGAAATGATATTAGCAAACAATCGACTAAATGTCATTTTATTTAATATGCTTCCTTTTCTATAACTTCAGAAAGTAAAAAACAAATAAAAGCTTTCAATTTATTACTTTTGATCTGAAAGTTTTGAAAGGCAGTCTTGTTTTACAGGTACATGCAAACTATTTTTAATACTTTGCTGTCAAAAGAGGAAATGGTTTTGCTTTTAAGATTTGATGTTGTAAGACATAAGGCAGAAGTTTGAGTTCACTAAGGCTATATATTAGGCATTCACAATTTATTCCACCAAAAATGGCAACATAATTAGAATGATGCTAAACCTCTAAACTGTTCCAGAGTGATGTTCTTCATACTGATCACTGCAGTGGCCTTAGCTATATGGGTTATATCCTGCCAAGGATGTAATAGCTGGACAGCTTCTAAAGCTTTAGGGCACCTTCCATATGTCCAAACTTTCAAGTAGCTCGAGCTGAACTGACTAAAAGACAGGTTTGGCAATGATGCCTTTCAGTGCTTTACTGCTGCTGAAGAGTATGGTCCTATGAGGCTTTTGAGGATTTGTGGTCAGTGTGTGCTTTCCTTTGCTGGCCAGATAGGGCAGACATGCTCCCTTTGTGGAAAACCTTCCATTTTGTTATTTTATTTTTTTAATTAATGTTTTATTACTTTCTTCTCCAGGAAAGTTATTTTAAAGCTTCGCGTATTGTGTTTTAACATTTTGCCTTGAGACTGTAAAGTACTTTTAAACAGAGCACTAATTGTTTCTGTTAGTTTAAAAAAACTGTTTTGTAACTGATAAACTATTTTCTGTGGAGAAATTCTGTTTACTTTAAGGCTGTGGGGCTGCCATAGTGTTTGAAATTACTTGTTACTGTGTTTTTTTTATGTCAAAAAAATTAAAAAGTAAATTTTGTGGACTAGGTTTTACTGGCATTGTTGCTTGTTTTCCTCAGGACAGAGGCAACATTTTAAGCTTGACCATGGATCAGATTGTCTCTCCCTCAGTCCATCTTTCTTCCAGCCACAAAAACAAAATGTTAAGCAAACAGACTTTGCCACCACAACAGCCTAACAATTTGCTTCAACCACAGGTGGATGACTCTGCTGTGGCCAATTGTTGTACCTCAGTCCACTCATCTTCTATGTCAGATCCCTCTGGTGTAGCATCTACAGTCACTATGGAACGAGGCTTAGACACGTCCTCTGTGGCTGTTGGGGTCTCCTCAGTGAGCATGAGAGAACCACCCTTGTCAGTTCTGAGAGAGGGAAAAAGGAAGGTTTCTCTGTTGTGTCAGAATACCATTAGTAACATGGTTAGCCCCATTTTTTTTTGTCAAAAAGAAACAGAAAACCAGGCATGTATCTAATTCTCCTCAAATTTCCTTGGATAAGAGTAGTTTACTGGGACTGACTCAGGGTTTGATTCAGGCTATTGATCCTTCTTGTAGAGTAGTTTACTGTAAATGAAACAGAGATATCTCCTATCCTGAAGCGAGTCAAAATTGTGAATCAGAAAGATTTGGGGATGGATTCAAGGTTTTGTCCTGAGATTTCTGATTCAGACTCAGAGGAGACCACTTCTTCTGCTTCTCCCTGTGGGAGTTTCCTTTCTCTGAGACTGTTTCTAGAATGTCCCAGGGCTTTCAGTAGGAGAACACTGAGAATTGTTCCTCAAAAAATACAAAAGTTGTAACAGAAGGATTTTTCATAATCTACACCCATTTCTCCTGTCCTGTCTGCTTTAGATGATATGTGTATTGGCAGATAGGAAGCATAAAGTTCCTCAGTCTCTCAGTCTTCTAAATTTTCTATACACTATTCCCAGACCTGACCTAGCAGCTATATCCTTGGTTGACTACTTAATTAGTTTCAGTGCCACTCTTTCTTATAAGGATGGGAAAATTATTGATAGGTATGGGGAAAAATGCATACTTTTGCAACTCTGAATTTCAGAATTTTAAATTGTTAGACTTGTATTTCAAAGATTATTGTATCATATTGTGAAAGTTTGAGGAGAATTTTATCTACAGTTTCTTCTTGTGAAGAAAAAATCTGCTTTAAATAACTTAATTTCTTCTGTTGCATAGGTCACAACTTGTTGTTTACAGTGTGTGTATGACACTGTTAATACTTCTTCCAGGGCTATGACCACTGGCACAGTTTAAGAAAGTTTGCTTGGCTGCATTCTCAGAACCTTCCAGGTGATGTTAAAAAAGACACATTAAGTTCTTCCTTGGATAAATATTTAGTGTTTGGCGCCTCTGCTGCAGAGGTAATCAAAAGTGTGATGAAAGGGCAAGGTGATCCGGGGAATCTCTAAGATTTTTCAGCCTTTCTTTTCCAAATTGTCCAATGGATTTTCTTTCTCCTCATCAAATTTCAGCAAAAACAGAATAAGCAGTCTCAACAGAATTTAAGTAAACAGACATTTAAGAATAAATGGCAAGGAGGCTCCAAAAAGGAGTTTAAACATCTCAAAACCAAATGTACTCCAACAAGTCTGAATGACTGTTTAAGAGATCTTGTGACCCCTTCCCAACCCAGCCTTCTTTCACTTCCAGAAAGACAGAATCCACATTTTTCTCTTTAGCAATAGATTATTTCCAACAAATGGGTTCTGACAATCATTCCTCATGGTTACAGATGGCAGTAGGAGGAATCTTACTCCTTTCCAGGGGTCATACCTCATCCTTCAGATCTGACTGCTTTTTTCCACCTGTTCTTCATCACATGCTGTCTCAAGGAGTGATAGAACCAGCTCCTCCTTCTCAGGTGGGAAGGGTTTTATTCAAGGATGTTCCTAGTCCCAAAGAAAGAAAATGCTAGTTCTGGAACTTTCTTTCCTAAAACTGTTTGGTATAATGCCCAAATTCAAAATGACGTCACTTCACAACCTATTGCCTCTTCTGTTTTCAAGTTTCCTGGTCACAATAGAGTTAAAAATGCTTATCATCACATTCCTATTCATACTAGGCATTTTGTAAGGTTTTGTGAGCCTCAATCATATTTTCAGTTCCCTGCTTTACCCTTTGGAGTATCCACTACACCAAAAGTATTCACAAAGTATTTAGCTCCAATTATAGCTCATTGCTGGCTACAGGGTATCCACATTTTTCTGTATTTAACCAACTTGCTTATCTTTGCATAGTCTTTTTCAAACTGTCAGGAATCTCTCTTTTGGGCAAGAGATCTCATGCATAAGTTGGAACTCCAAGAGAATATTTAAAAGTCTTTCTTGACTCCCCTCACACAGGATTGTGTTCCTGGGATGTCAACTAGACACCTCAGTTCAAAGAGGTTTTCTTCCCCGGTAAAACAATAGATCTTTATGTAAATCTATTTCAAAGTTTTTCTACTCAGACTTAATTCAATGGGAGGAAACATCTCTGGATTTTTGGGTCTCATGGCATCTATGATTGTCATGATATCCATGGCAAACCTCCACATAAGAAAGGTACAGTGGTATCTGAAATTTATTTCGTCCAAGCTTCAACACCCTCTATCTTTTCAGATCTCAGTAGCAGAGTTTGTCAGAAGATAAATCAGTTGGTGGAGACAACAGCTATCCTCAAGTCAAGGTCTTCCCTTCTTGCTCCCTGTTCCAAAGCATTCAGTCATCACAGATGCTTCAGACTTGTTTAGGTGCAGTTTCAGGAGAGATAAAAGTGCAGATGAAGTGGGACACCAAGGACAAATGCAAACAAATAAATATCAAGGATCTGCTTGCCCTGATCAAGGCATTCAATTCTCTAAAACATCTTTGTTCTCCAGGACCTCTTCAAGTGGTTACAGACAATATGACAGTGATGTGGTACATCAACAAGTAAGAGGGATCCAGGTCATACCTCCTTTGCAGACTAGCCATGCTAACTTGAGATATAGGTTCACAGCACAATGTAACTCTAAAGGCGTCCTTCATTCTGTCAGAGCAAAACTGTGTTGCCAACAAGCTTTATTGGACCAGGGCAGACCCTCATGAATGGAAACTAGATTTGGGATTCTTTCAAGATTTGATCAATCTGTGGGGAATTCCTCAAGATGACCTCTTTACCTCCTCTCTGAACAGTCAGCTAGCAAAATTGTGTCCCAGAATTCCATGCAAGAAGGCCTGAAGACAGATGCCTTTTCTTTTCTTTGAACAGGAATGTTCTTGAATGCCTTTCCGCCCTTTCCACTAATATCTAGGGTATTTTTGAAGATTCAGAAGGAATCCCAAAAGATTATTGTGATGACTCCCTTCTGGCCCAGGCAACCATGGTTCTCTTTCTTTTGGAAATGGCAGTAGTAATTACTACAAGCTTCTTCACAGAATGGATCTACTCACATAAGAGCAAGGGTGTTTGATATGATCCAACATCAATCACCTTAAATTGACTGCCTGGATGATAAGGTATTAATTTCTTTTAGGCACCTGGTTTCTGAGGATGTGCAGCAGGTACTAATGGAAGCAAGAAAGCCTGCTACTAGAAAAGCATGGGTTCCATTAGAAATCATGAACATTCAAAATTTTGAGCCTCATATGGTCGGCACCATATGAGCAACTTTTGAAAGCTTGCAAGTTTCAACAGAGATCGCCATAGTGAATATTTCCATTTACTTAAATGTAGTACTATCTCGGAGTTGGTATATTTAAGTAGTGGGGGGTGTGGGGGCAAAGCCCCCTATGTGGGGGGTGCAGAGGTGCTTGCCCCCCTGCCTGGAACATACAGGTAAGTCTTTGTTTTTCTTTTAATTTTTTATTATTTGTTTGGAGTTTTAAAACTCCGTTCATATGGTGTTGATCTATGAGAGTCAAAGTTTTAAACTTTCTAGCATATAATATAGACCGGAAAATCATATATTAGCAAATAAAAAAGGTTTTCTAATTGGTGCCAACAACATAAGCAGTCTAAATTCAGGACTTGTTTTTCTATTGTTTTACAATATTTGTGTGAGTTACTATCCTATGGCATTTCTTATTCCACTATCAAGGTTTATTTATCAGCCATTTCAACTTGTCTGCTCATGGATTCTTCTCTTGCAAGGCAGAACATGTCAAAATGTTTTTGAAAGATTTTGTGAACAAAAATGTGATCAGTAGATTCCCACAGTGGTCAGTTTTGGGACCACTGCTGTACAGTATCTACTTCTCCCATCTCTAATTAGCAAATAAGGATCTCTGGTTAACAATGCTTGCAAGTTATTGTAAGCATTGAGTCATCATCAAGCTCCCTCTGACATACCTGTACTCCTACAGGAGCTTGTACTTGTCAGCAGCTGGTGTACCAAAAATGGGCTCAAGCTCAACTCCAAAAAGTGCACTATTGTAGCATTTGGTAAGCACTCACTTACTTCCACTTACAGCATAGATAAGACACCACTTAAAACTGAAACTTTTGTGAGAGACTTGAGTAGATGGGTTGACACCTCCCTTACATTTGATCAAAATGTTGCACCACTGGTTATGAAAATCTTTTACTTTGCTCATCTCATAGCTAAAGTTATATCATCCAGATCTGATGAAGTCCTCACCTCCTTCTATTCTGCATTGATCTGAGCCATTATTGAGTACAGTTTCCCCTTTGGAATATACCTTGTTAAGCATTTTAAGAAATCAGAGAAATCCCAGAGGTTTGTAACTAAATATATCAGGAGCTTAACAGATTTAACTACCAGGAAATGCTGGAGGCCTTGGCACTATAGTCTTGTTTCCTACACACTGTTTAGGAGGTGACTTATGCCTTGATTATAGGGCTATAAATGTTCCAGGAGTCCAAGAGCACACACACACACACACACACACACACACACACACACACACACACACACACACACACACACACACACACACACACACTAACCTATGCTAACTACCCCTTTACTTAGTCTCCTACTGCAGCCTACTATGTAGATACGAACTCACACATACTATTGCATATGCAGCCACACACATAACAAACATACACACTCTCCCCAGTAATACCTGTCTGTGTGTGAGTTTGTGTATTTTAGAGAAAGAGTAAGGGTTACGTTCGGCGATAGACGGAGTATTGTCTGTGTGTGTTTGTATGCCTAAGTCTGTCTTGTGCAATGGAAATATTACAGGAAGATTTTAATAATGTTAAGGTGCAGGGTCACGATCTATGAGATCTACTAAGGTGGTGCAGTGGGGATAGAGTCCACATGCCATCTTTAGTAGTGGGTGCTAATCCTAACCTGAATCCAAAAGAGACTAATTTATGATCTTACATGGTGGGTGCGAGGGTTGTGCAATACTCCCCTAAGTTTGTGAGTACTATGTCAATGATATTTGAGACCCTATAGGGAGTGCAGACCAGCTGTTCCAGAGCATTTGCATTGACAAAATGCATGAATCTCTGAGCCGGTATGTTAGAGGCTGTATATATTTCGCAGATTATGGAGGGTAGTTAAAGTCACTCACAAGTAGTGTGTTGGGTTGAATAATAAGTGACTCTTGTAACTTCAGGTATGTGGTGTGGTTATGTTTGATGAGCTGTAGCTAACAATGATATGGTGGGAGATTTTGGTTATGATCAGCTGGATGTGGAGGAGCTCAAGCGAGCCATTCTGCTTGACCGATCTTGAGGTGTGATTGTTTATGTAAATGGAAACATCTCTTCCTTTTTTTTTTTTTTTTGTTTTTTGTTTGTTTGTTTGTTATTTCAGAGAGTGGTTTAAATGTGTGATAGACATTGTACCCTTGCACTGCTGGGTGATTTTTGCACCCTTGAAACACGTCTGTGTAACTGCACAGATGTCAGCTTTCAACAGGGTGTGTGCATACATATAGATAGACACAAAGAAAAATGTAAAAACTGGTGTAATGATAATATAAAACAGTGAGTGACACTGTATTCAGAGATTCAGGGAATCAGGGGGTGGAGCCTAGATGGCCAACTGAGAGCAGTGAATTTTGAGAGCTCCATAAACTAGTATAATAATATTGGAAAATGTTATTATTTTCAAGTTTAAAACATTAGAAATCTATAGATAAACTACAAAACTGCATAAATATCAATGTTGGTGGAGATTTCCAAAAATGTTCCTGTCAAATACCTTTGAGATCTATTGAGTCAGTGAATATGAACAACTGAAGGAATTCTCATCCAGATACTGCTTTGAAAAAAAGAACTGCAATTGATGGCATCTACCTTACAGGAACTATCTTTGAAGATGGATGGCTTTAAAAATGACTTAGAAAACCTCAAATTAAATTTTCAAAAACAGACTGATACTCTTAAGGAACTATTACAGCAACACCATACAAAAAATATCAAATACAGAGAAGTCTCTAAATGACATTGAAGGGAGACTCAAATAGGAAAAATTCCAAAAAGAATTTCTGCTTAAACAGAATACATGGTTGCTTAACTAAATAGATGACTTAGAAAACAGGGAAAGGAGAAACAACATAAGAATCTTTGGTCTGCCTGAAAACACTGAAGGAGAATACATTATTTAATTCTTATACAACAACCCCCCCCTTAATATTCCAAAACGTGCATGCTGACCAATCAGCATGCACGGTGTAAATCAAAGACTTAAACTAATGGAAAAAGATCCAGTCACCCGGACTTTTTCCATTAGCATGTCTTTTTTTTTTTTACAGCAATGGAGAACACAAGATCTCTGTTGCTTTTTAGAAACTGTCTCACTATGTTAAAGGAGTTTAACATAGCGAGACAGCTTTAAAAAAAGTAACGGAGATCTTCCTTTCTCCGTTGCTTTTTTTAAAGCTGTCTCACTAGTTTAAATGGGTTTACCATAGCAAGACAGCTTTAAAAAAAGCAACTGAGATTCTCTGTTGCTTTATTTAAAGCTGTCTCGCTATGTTAAACTCCTTTAACATAGTGAGACACTTTGTAAAATGCAACAGAGATCTTGCTTTCTCCATTGCTTCTATCCACAGCTCTGATGTACTGCGTAAACATACGCATACGCAGAATACCAGACAGCTGCGGAAGGGCAGCACGGAGGTATTACACAATGCCATTATTTAAGAAAAGTAAGTATTTCTTTTCTTAAATAATGGCATTGTATAATGGCAATAACCCGCTTCTGGGTGTGGGTAATGCTGGATTTACCCATGGTTGTCTTTGTTTGGCCACTCGGGTTTCTCCCTCGTGACCAAATCACACCAACCGTGGGTAAATCCAGCATTACCTACACCCAGGCATGGGTTATTGCTTAAATATCCCACTCTTCAATGTACTGCAATCTCAATAATGGAACTTTGAGTTCTGGCATTTTTGCTCATTAGAGCATTCAACATTGTTCACATGCGATTATATAATATAGACCCATAATACAAACATAGGTGTTTCTATTCCCCTACTTGAACTCAATTAATACTTATCTTGTTCATTTTTTATTGATTTTACTTATAATAATTTAAATAATCAATTAACTAATTCAATAAGGTACCATTCATCAGAGTTCAGATTCAAATGTAACAAATTAGCATCATATATAAAAGCAGTAACAGTAGAGTGTTTTAAAAAAAAATGCTGTAATGGAGACTAATGCCTTCTTCAGTTAAGGTAAGAGGTGGATACAACTGTGATTTGGGATATTTTGGCAGAGAATAGTCTGTTTATACATCTGCTGAATGAGAGGTGGGAAGGCTGGAAGAATGTGTTGTGACGGCTTATTGGGAGGTTATGTATTTATTTTTTTTCTCTGTTTGCTCTACGTTTTTTTCCTGGCTGCTGCCTCACTGAAAGGGAGGAAATTTATGCTTGAAGTTGCAGTGAAGTGAATCTTTGTTTCAGGTGCATCGCGAGCCTCTGGTATGCAGTACACAGACACACTAACTGAAACAGAAGCACCCAGGTTGCTATGGTAATGCAGATAGAGTGAAGATAATGCTTAATGGCTCTGAGAAGCCTCCGAGATGATTCTCGGCAATGAAGTTTTAGGTGTAAAAAATATACACATACATATATATATATATATATATATATATATATATATATATGTATATAAAATAAAAGGGCTGGTTTGATGGTCTCCCAACAGTTCGATTAGCTCCTTAAATTGATTCTTTATAAAAAAATAAATAAATAAATAATAAGCGCAATTTTATATTTAAAATGTATTTTGGTCCAAACACATTAAGGACTTACATAAGAGTGGAAGTCTGAGTTATTGTGAAAGACTAAGAGCACATGCTCTTGTGCAGTACCCTTTGCAGTGGTCTGGGAGGTAAGCTTGCTCAGAAGTGTTGGGCATATGGCTTAGCTGATTCTAGGGGTGTTTGGGGTTACCAGGAAGAGGGAGAGTCATCAGATTTCCTTTGTGGAAATATCTGTGGAAATGGAAGGTGTGTTGAGTGGTTCACTGGCAGAGTGGCCACTGCATGGAACAGGCTGGTAAAATGGAACAGGACAAATATTGGTTTGGATATTTTAAGAACAGCTTGGAAACACACCACATGAACTAGTGAATTGCATTCTGGCAAAACTGGATGGACTTTGTTTCCCATGCTTGAAGTATTGATATGTGTGCATATAAGGATGGAAATATACTTACAACAAATAAGAAACTAGATGGGTCTCATAATTTAAAGTCTATGGACTGTATAAACATGCTTGGAAGGTGCTAATAATAAGAATAAGCATTACAGCTTGTGGTCTCTCAAATAACTAAGCAACAAAAAAAAAAAAACAAAACAAAACACACAATAGTTATGTAATGTATGATTTTAGTAAATCTAGACATAAAATATATAGTCATCATATAAGATGAAGCAGTCTGCTGAATTTAGGTATTAAAGACAGGATTTAATAACATGGGTTTGTGTATAATAGCACTACTGTCCTAACTTGTCATAAATGACATACACATACACTACATTGAACATCACGGGGAAGCATGATGATTTTCTTATATAAGTAAATATGCATGACAAGTCATATAATTGCTTTAACTTGAATTGTGGTTTTGTAACCCATCTTGACCATATATAATACTTAAATGGTTACCAAGGTAACTAATGTTTAAACATGACATCAAACTGACAAAGTTGTTTAAGAAAAACAATAGAAGCCTGAACTTGAAATATCACAGAATGTTACAATCATATTCTGAACAAACAGTATTAAATTGACAATAGACACTCAGTTTAATAACATGGGCGTGTGTAGAATAACACTACTGTTATGACATACACTGTATTGAACATCAAGGGGAAGCATGATGATTTTCTCATATAAGTAAATGTGCATAACAAGTCATATAATTGCTTTAACTTGAATTGTGGTTTTGTAACCCATCTTGACCATACATAATACTTAAGCTGTTACCAAGGTAACTGATGTTTTATACATGACATCAAACTGACAAAGTTATTCAAGAAAAACAACAGAAGCATGAACTAGGAATTTCACAGAATGTAACAATCGCATTCTGAACAAATAGTATTAAATTGACAATAATTACTCAGTTTTACCTTTGCTGATAATACAAAATAGAATGTTGCCATTTGAATCTAAAAACTTTCAGTATATGCCATAATGCGGCAATTTATGAATATGGAAAGGGAACTTGTAATCATTAATCACAAAAATTGAATTTGTTCTTGTTTGGTACAGGGCTAATTTTTGAGCTTTTTTACTGGTTAATTGGGTAATTTGTTTAAATCAGTTTGCTTGTTTTCTATTGTTATATAAAAAAATTGCACTTTATTCATCTGCTTTTACTATATTTGTGTTTCTTCCTACTTTATTGCATTTATTCTGCTGCATTTATTACTGCTTGTTGGTAGCCTGATTAAATTGTAACTGTTATTCTAAGCCTTTGGTTGAAGCACTTGGGCTTCAGACCAGTTGTTTTACATTAAGAAGTTTTGTGGTCTGCACTGTTGTGGCAGGAAAGGTAGCTTACATCCTTCTAAGTTGGGAGTTGCTGATTGATGGCTTAGTGTCTCTCTTATTCTAAGGGTGTATTACTTCTGGTTTAAGCAGCACTTGGGCTTTGGGTAAGTTATTTTACATTAAGAAGATGTGGTCTGCACTCTTGTGGGAGGAGAGGGTAGATTCTGCCCTTCTGAGCTGGGAGTTTCTGGTTAAAGGCTTATTGTACCTGCTTTTTTTAACTTTTCCTTTCTGAAATTGGTACGCCTTCTTTGCTGTAACATAGACTAAATTAAGACCTATTGAATCTAGCTTTGTTTGTATAACTTGAGCACTAATCCAGATCATTTTTTTTTGGAGAAGGTTCCCCTGCACCCTAGTGGCAGGACTGTGCAGTTAAATCTTGTCTGATTGAAGACTGCTGGAATGGGGCTCAGTTCTTAGCTTTTTATTGGTTAATTGTTTAAATCAGTTTACTCATTTGCTACTGTTATATTTAAAAAAATGCACTTTATGCATCACCACTTAGCTAGGGTTAAAGTATTCCTGGCGCCATAAAGTCTGCTCTTCAAATTTTCCCTTATAACTAGGCAGTTTTTTTTTTTAGTTTCAGCACTCAGATCTGTTTCTTTGAGCTCAGCACTTGTTCAGAACTCATTGTAAGCACTAAGTAAACTAGAAATTACTGCAGCACTCAACTTACCTCACTTGTCTAGAGGAAAACAGTTTTTAGTACTTAATAAATAAGCACCTATCCAGGCATGTCTAAGGGTCAGCTCCCGATGTTTTCTCCTGTCTACCTGATGAATCTGGGCATCTTGAGGCAATGCAGCAATTGCGTCATGTACACAGACAAACCTCTCCTCCTACCACCCAACACTACAGCCTGTGAGAGATGCACTTATATAGCCAAACTGGAAGCAAAGCTCTCTTCACCCAAGACTGGACTAGACAGTCAAGAGGAGAAGGTAAACACTTGCACCACACCACACTCATCACATAGTCCCTCAAAACCTATACCACCAAAACACACACATAGCAACACAAAATACACACCTACATTCACAGAGGCTCTCAATAAAAATCTCCTCAAGCAACAGAGACCTCTGATGTAGAAGCACATGCAACCTCCTCCCCCCAGCACAACACAAATTTCACATAGCCCACAAACTCAGTGTGACCCTCAACCACAGCCCATAGGTGGCTCTATAGTCAGGCACACTGATGTTCCACTCACCAGGCTAAACAAGGAGAAAGTTATTATCAGCTGCCTGTCGGGTGCCAGGATCCACCACATAACACATGCACTCAGGTCACTCCACAACAAGTACAAATATGACTCTGTCATTGTCCATGTTGGTGTGAATGACCTGAGATGTACTTCCCTGGACTACATGAAAAGAGACATGGAGGAGCTCTCCAATCTTGTAGCCCAGGCAGATATGACCCTAGCCCTGAGTAGCATCCTGCCATCACCCAGAATGATACCACAGAACAAGGACAAAATGATTGACTTCAGCAATTGGCTAAGCTTCTGGTGTCATTCTAAGGGGATACAGTATCTGTCTGCCTGGGATGACATGATCGACAGACCACAATGCTTTGCCATAGATGGCCTGCACCTGTCATCCTTGGGATTCTGGATACTGGCTAAGGCTCTTGCCACCACAATAGTGCCTTTTTATGCAAGGTTCAAATGACAAATTTACCACCGTAACAGGTACAAGCAAGCAAAATTGTGGGCAATACTACTCAATGCTAGAAGTCTAAACCTCAAAATGCATTAACTCGAGGTACTCCTTAAAATGGAGAACACTGACATCTGTGCAGTGACAGACACCTGGTTCAAGGCTCCAGAGAGCATCCCTGAATTACCAGGCTATAATTCATACCACACCTTTTGGCCACCTAACCTGGACCGAAACACTAAAGGAGGAGGTGTGTCCATATTCATTAAGGATATCCACACCTCCAGGCTAGTTGCTCTGCATAATGCATCCGAGATTATCCAAGTGACACTAACTCTAGGCAAGACTGCAATCCAAATTGTAACTTGCTACTCATTTCTTGATACACTGGAAAATATTATGGTACAACCCAACATCCTAATAATGGGCAATTTCAACTACCCCCACCATTAACTGGGAAACCTACTCATGTACCAACTCTTTTGCTAAACATTTTCTGGAATTCATAAATTCCAATGCCTTGGATCAACTTATCCACTCCCCCACCAGGGGCAGCAATATGCTAGACCTGGTCATTACCAACATGGTCTACTGGTATTTCACACCAGAGGTCAATTCCTCATTGGTCAGATCTGACTACAAGCTAATCAGCTTAGACATCCACATCCTGCCCCCACCCCCAATTAGGGAAACCACTGTAAAAAAATGTCGCCAAAGCCAACTTCACACTTCTTAAGACAGAAGTGGCAAACTTCATGACACCCATGCACACAGACAATAGAGGTATGACTGCTGAATCCTACACAAATTCACTTTATAAGCACTTACATGAGTGCATGGATCGTGCTATCCCTAATTGAACCAAGATGCTATCCTCCAAAAAAAGGAAGCCAATTTGGTAGTCCCCAGTCATAAACAAACTCTATAACAGAACAAAGAAACTGTTACAAAAAATAGTAAAATCCCATGACTAGAAGAACGCCCTGGTCAGCCTCAGTAAGAAGCTGAGATCACTCATAAAATCCTCCAAAGCTAGTTGTGAAAACAAAATCGCCACTGATTCTAAAGACAACCACAAAGCATTCTATAGCTATGTCAAGCATATCAATGGCAACACTCAGATCTGCTCTGAGTTACAGCACAATGGCACTAAATATATAGAACCAACTGATATTGCCAACATCCTGGCAGTTAGGTTCAGTGCTAACTTTACCTCCCCTCACCCCCTAAAGGGCCCATCTCTATACCAGAAAAATGAAAATGTCCTGTAATCACGGCTGCGCAGGAAAAAAAACACACTCTCCAAAGCCAAAAACACAGCATCCATGGGACCTGACAACATCCCAGGCTGCATTCTCCATGAACTACATAATGAACTGGCACCCCACCTAAGCATCATGTTCAATCATAGCCTCACCTCAGGCTTTCTGCCTACTGAATGATGCACAGTGATAGTTATCCCAATCTACAGAGGCGGAGCCACCACGAACCCCAGGAACTACCACCCCATTAGCCTAACAAGCCAGGTTTGCAAGGCCATGGAACGTATCATCATGGAACTTATAAACAAAGACATTGGTAATCTCCAAACTCTGGAGCCCACCTAATTCGGGTTTGTAAAAGGCAGATCATGTCTCCTAAACCTGATTGACTTATTTCAAGCAGTCACCAAAGCCGTAGACGAGGGTAAGGTGGTTCACACAGCCTATCTAGATCTCACCAAGGCTTTTGACACCCTCCCTCACTCTGGAATTATAGATAAACTCACTAAACTAGATATAAATCCCTATGTCACAAGATGAGTTGCCAACTGGCTCAGTGACAGAAACCACACTGTGAAAGTAGCAGACTCCAAATTTTTCTTCAGACCAGTGACAAGTGGAGTATCACAGGGTTCAGTCCTGGGTCCTCTCTTGTTTGGTATCTACTTTTCTGAAGTACAGGCAAACAAAGAAGGTCTTTGGCTAGTGAAGTTTGCAGATGCCTGCCACCTAGGAGCCATAATTGAAACTCCTAACAATGTGGACATCCTACAAAAGGGCCTCACTAAGACAGATGCCTGGTATCAAAGCCATGGCCTCATGCTCAATACCAAAAAGTGCATTGCCATCCCCTTTGGTAAAAACTCTGTACCCCTGAGCTACCACATAGGTGGTAGTCTACTTAACACTGAAAGTGTGATAAGAGACCTTGGAACACAGGTGGACAGTAGTCTCTCCTTTGATAATCACATCACCACAGTAGTCAGGAAATCCTTCTACATGGCACACATAATCACAAAAGGTATCTCATCCAGGAAAAAAGAGGTCATTGTTCCCCTGTACTCATCACTCATTAAACCCATTATAGAGTACAATGCCCCTTTTGGTATGTACCTCACAAGTCATCTAAAACAACTGAAAAGTCTGCAGAAATACCTCACAAAGAGGATTACCAGCCTCAAACTGATGCCCTACACAGACTGTCTCAAAAAACACCAGGTTTACTCCCCTCGCATATCGCCTACTCAGAGATGATCTATGCCTAACATACAAAGCTATGTCAAACCCAGAGCTGTTGGACATGCTCCACTTAAAGAAATCCCTCTGAGCTACATGCTCTAGAGACCTAAACCTTGTCACCACAATAAACAGAACATGCTGGAGGGATAGATTTTTGTCCCAGAGACTTCCCATACTCTGGAACAAATTACCTATCTATATCAAAGCTCCTCATTAGCAGTCTTCAAGAAAAATCTTGATGATTGGATGGGAAATAGGAAATTCACCCCAGGGATCACCTCTTTGTCTCTGCTTGACAGAGACACTGGAAAATAATTTTCTTGAGTGGCAAAAGCCAGGGTACCTTTTTGACTAGGCCTGTATAGGCCCTAGGGTTTGATAGCCTAGTACTTACATATGAACCAATGAACATATAATTTCACTCATTGTATAATAAAAATGATAGATATAAAAATCCTTATTTGTAGGAAATGGGGGAAGAGGGATGCACGGATAATTTAAATACACTAACTTTCATCAATGTGCATATAAAACAAACTTAATGCTTTAAGTAAGTTAGCCACAAACAAAGTGATTACTTAAATGCTCGCAAACAATGAAATATTAACTTCTGATATATTCAGTAAAATACATTGTATTATAAACATTAGGTATAAATATTATTACCATCTATTCATATTAAGTAATAAGCTCTGAAAGACTTCATCAGTAAGGGTGAATATGTTAAATAACTGTGTGCTATAATCTTTTATTGAGGTTTTATATATTATACATCCTACTCTACTATGATTATATTGCTTGTCATCTACCATTCATATACATATTAATTGCTCATACAATAAGTAGACATTTATATTGCATTAGAATTCTGTCTAGTCTACAATAGCACTATATCTGTTCAACATAATATAAATATTGTTTATTCCTATTAGAAATATTCTCCATATGATAATTCAATTTATGGAGCTCAGATGTTTTAGATTGTCAAGGTATGGGTGATAATCTGATGGACATAAGTTTATGCATCAGATTAGGAATGATTTTCATTCCATGGCTAGTGTGGATCTTAGTTTTGTTAACATTTATTAATTTAAATGTGTTATTTCACAAAAACATTTTTAGTATGCCTTGCCAAAACATTACTTTATTGGTAAACACTTAACATATAAAACTGATAATTTCCTTTAAAAACTCAAACATATGCTTTATAGTTATCAGTGGAAAATGTTTAATAGTTACAATAAAACAAAAAATACATAGTTTAAATAACATAAGATGGATTTAACTTTATTATCTTTAAATACCGAAAACTTAAACAATCCTAGCAAGAGATCAAATCTACTGAAATATTTAAAGCTGAACAAAGCACAAATTGTCTTCCTTCAAGAAACGCATTTCAAAACAAATGACAATTACAAATGGAATCCTAAGGAATATATCATATTGGCGCAATCAACTTATAAGAAAAAGACAAAAGGGGTAACAATTTTATGGAAAACAAATGTGATTAACCCAGAAATCATTTATAAATATAAAGATAAAGAAGGCCTTATGGCATTAGTAATAGTTAAATATAATAACAGAATATGGACCTTAGCCAATCTATACTGGTTCCCATGCATTGGAACAGGAACTGTTAAAAAACACTTGAATTTCATTTACAATAATTATAAAGGCAACTTAATATTTGGAGGAGATTTTAACTGTATAATTGATATTTCTGAAACAACAACTAAAACATCTGCTTTATCAAAGGCTTTAAACAAGTGGGTAGAATCATTTCATCTTGTAGATACTTTCAAATTTAAAGAAGATAAATCTTTGTTGTTTTCCCATCAAGATCACAGATTTGGTACCCAAACTAGAATAGATAAAATATTTGTTGCCCATGACTTACACTCTAAAGTCATTAATTTCTCAATCACTCCCTGCCCCTTTTCAGACCACAATTCATTGATACTAAAACTTCAAAGGGTGGAGCCTGAATGGCTAACTGAAAGCAGTATTTTTTGGAGCTTCATAGATTAGTACTAAATTCAGGAAATTAAATTTACTATTACTAACAAAACTACTACAAATATTTAGTTAATAGTCTAAAGAAACTAAATACAACTTTTGGTGGATTATTAAAAGAAATTTCCTGTCAAATTACGTAGAAGTCTATAGACAGCATCTGAAGAGATGAGCAACCTAAAGAATTCTCATGCTGACTTGACACTAAAAAAGGAACTACAACTGGTGACTACCACATTACAAGAATTATCAACAAAATGGATGATTTTAAGATTAATCTACAGAACCTAGAAGATAACTCACAGAAGCAAACGTAAGTCTTCAAAGAAATACTTCAGCAACACCAGTCAAAGTTAACAACATTGAAACTTCTTTGAGTGACATTGATCATAGGCTCAAAGAGGAGGAAACACAGAGTTTCTCTTGAAGCAAAATACTTGGTTATCTAACAAACTAGATGATACTGAAAATAGAGAGAAGGTCAAACATCAGGATTTTTTGTTTACCTGAGAAGACAGAAGGAGGGGACACTACATCTTTCCTAAACTCTTGGATACCAGAGGTTCTAAATCTTAAAGAAGGTTTTTCCTTTGGAATAGAAAGGGCCCATCATGCTCTGGGGAATAGAACTTCAGCAACAACTTCATCAACATCCATCATACCACCAAGATCAATTATAGTAAAATTCTTATTTTTTTATGGACAAAGAACTGGTGTTAAAAACAGCTTGTAGGAAAAGTCCTATAAAATATAACCAGAACACAATAAGATTTGACAATGACTACTCCATTAAAGTGCTGGAATAGAGAAAAAGGGTATGGCCTCTAATAAAAACTCTAAAACAGAATAATATTAAAGCTCAAATAGCCTTTCCTGCAAAAATTAAAATAATGCACCTAAGTGAGATGAGAACCTTCAACACTCTGGAATAAGCTGTGCATTTCTTTCAAAACAATAACATTATGACCATTTCTGAAGATATGGAATGGGCTTCCCCATTCCTGAAGAGAACCACTGACAAAAATGGCTGGACTGATGTAAAAAAAAGAAACTGAAAACTGAATCCAAAGTATCAACTTCTATGAAATCTCTCAAAGTGGCAACTGCAACCTAACTATTAAAAGCATCTAAATGGTCTCACTATGTATTAATACCTTTAATCTCATGCATTTATTCACAATATATATATATATATATATATATATATATATATATATATATATATATATATATATATATATGTATAAGAAAAGGTATGTTTCCTATAACTATTTATACATGTCTTATCATCCTATTAAGTTTTTCTTCTTCTCTTTGATTTAATAAATAAATGTTAACATTTTCTACTATTTAATATAGCTATTTATTTAATCTAGTAATATCAAAGTTAAATTATTATGTTTTATAACTATGTTTTTCAGTCTACTAGTGTCATGTCTATTATTTAATTAATGAATTTTTCTTTATTAAAATGCTTATTGTTATTTTCAGTCTGAGTCTCATACAGTAGCACTTATAGCCTTTTAGACTATATTAATGAAATGTTCCTCGTAGCTAAGAAACATTCACATTTTTAAATGGAGAAATGCTATTGAGATCTGTCAGTTAAAATTAAAGTACAAATAAAGTATTTCCTCATTGCTGATGTGAATGAGGATGTTAAGAAAGAGACTAGTTTTGAGTTGCAGTTCTTACATGCAGTAAATTCTCTATAATATAAATCTGGAATTTACCTTGCTTATCATTTAGTAATGGTAGAATAAATATATATATGCTTTATTTGATTGGCTTTGATTGTTCCAAACTGGTGTGTGGTTATCAGTCTAGGTGCGTATAAAACAGTTTTTTTTTTCTCTATTTTTGTTTTTACATTTTAAATATGCTACCTAAATTTCATTCATTGTTAAAATGTTAGATCGATTAGTAACTAACATACTGTGATTGGGAACAGTATAGAATTATTTGAATTAAGCGAAAATGAATGTCCTGCCCTTGGATGATGCATTAGAGTAATGTATGGAAGAGGATATCTAATGAACTGCAAATACACACAGACTACACATTAATTTATATTCAATACAGTATTAAAACATCAACTTCCTTCCCTGGCATAAATGACAATTATTGCATACCTATTTATTTTGACATTTGTTATACTGCCCACAGCCTATTGCATAATATATACATTGCAGTCATTGATAATTAGCTGAAGTTTTTGTAATGGCCTTAAACAATGTGTATGCTTCTGGGGAGTATTGCTGTAATCCTTGCTGTTGGCATTATGGTGAAAAACATTATTTTTTTGCTTTTTGCCTCAGATGCACTGAAGAAGAAAGGTTGTACACCAGGGTTATGCCCTATTTGAAATTTTTTCCGGTCTGTCATTGTGTGCCTGCTGCAAGGACTGGGACTATTGTTGCAGCTAGAGGAAAAAATTGTTACTGAAAGTAGGGTTTGGGTTTCTTAGATGGCTGCATTACTGAAATAATTGTTACTTGGAATGGCTTGGCAATTGTTCCTATTTCGGGAAGTTGGCTGACAGTGGAGTGATTTTCTGGGCAAGGTTTGTTGAAGTATCTGGCGATCTCTACTTGTCGGGGATAATTGGTGGGATTTCTCTGTGGAATAGAGGCCGGGGACTATTGTAATTCTGGTGATGTACTGCTTTGCCTTCTGAATTGATAATGAATGGTGCGTTTTTTGTTGGCTGTAGTTGCAGATTATATGGAATTGATGTACAGTTGTGTCGGGTCAGATTGGAGAAGCACTGTCGGTCGAGTGAATTGTTGTTTGAAGTCAGATAGTATGCATAGAGTGGGGTTAAAGGTGCAATGGAGATGATGTGAGCTGACTCTGGTGTCTTTGGGTCAGGGGTGATGTGCTCCTTGTGAGGGAGAGTGTCAGTGTTTTGAGCCTTTTTTTTTTTCTTTCTCTCTTCCCTTCTCACAGCAGTTGTTTGAGCGTGAAATAAGTGCTCGTGAAGTTTTATACAAGTCTATTTAGACTGCAGATTGCACGAGCTAGGGAAAAAGTTTTCTCCTATCTTTACAATTGCAGAGTAGTTTAATGTTGTCATAATGAGTAGATATGGTTTTGATTGGCTGTTGGTATACTGGTACCCTACAGAAGCACGTTCACAACACACTTTAGGAAACAAGCTAGATTTCCCTTATCTAGTTACACCCTGTACAAGAGAATATAAAATTAAATCTGATTGTTGTTTGAACCATATTTTAACAAAACCATTATTAAAGTAAACCAAGCAAATAAAATGATATAAGTACCTGATCAAGACATTCATAGAAACTACTATGCTTTACACCACTTAGATAATTTAAACATATGTATTTTTTGACTGCCTTTCTAAAGCATTACTATAACTATTAGCTAAAATATAATAAGATTAAGCCTATATTCAGATTATAAGGTAATTATACAGTCTCTTTTAAATCTGATGAACAGTTCTTAAAAGCATATGATTATATATTATAAGATGTGATATTATTTTTTAATTTATGTTATGGCTTGCAAGCCTTGTGATTAAGGATTAAAGTGCCTGTGTGTCTAAACAAGTGAATTCATATCCAATATGGAAAGTTATGTTGATACAATGAGCTGAATAAGTTAATAATTAGTATAATTCAACTGCATTTGTTTTCTGTTTAGATGGTAATGATATAGTAGTTAATTCATATTAAACAATGCCTTCTACAACCAAATGTTTTTAAATCACAATAATAGTTGTCTATTATACTTCTTGATTATTTACAGTATATATGGAGCTCAAAGGAATGGGAAAAGGAAGTTAGAGTGTTAGTTCACCAGATGTTTCAATCTGTTGGACTAGGAATGTATTTCATTCCATGGTGAGTAGGGATTAATGAGCTAACTACTTTAACTTTAGTATTTATTTTAGTTTTTAAATTTTTCATTATTTTTACCGAGCCTGATGTATACTTACTGAGTACCTTAGTGATAACATGCTTCACTGAGATAATTGATTATGTACTAATCAGTAATACTTTATTTTTTAAGGAGGGGATGATTTCAGGTAAAGTCAATGACACCTTTAAATATTTCCTCAAAATAATTTGATATGGACCTTTCTATATTATCGTTAAACATTAATGGTCTAAATAGTCCAAATAAAATATCTAACTTACTAAGATATCTAAACTTAAATAGATCACAAATAACTTTTTTACAGGAAACACATTTCAAGAGCAATGATAATTTCACATGGAACCCAAAGTGAGTTCAAGATCTTAGCATGTTCCAATTTTAAAACAAAGAAGAGGGAGGTAATAATTCTATGGAGAAACTATTTATTAAATCCTGAAATAATACATAAATATATAGATAATGAGGGCCTTATAGTTATAGTCATTCTGAAGTTTAGTAACAGGTTGTGGACACTAGTAAACCTATATTGGTTTCTGGGTATTGGGATGGGGACAGTCAGAAAGCATTTAGATCAAATTACAAGCATATTTAAAGGTAATTTAATAATAAGGGGGACTTTAATTGTATTACAGATATGTCTGAAACTACTAATAAAAAATCTCCACGTCTAACAGCTACTGCAAAATAACTAAAAAGATTGACTGAATCCTTAAAATTAAAAGATACCTTTAATGTTATAGATAGTAATTCCTTGGTATTCTCCCATCAAGATTATAGATATGGTACCCACACCAGAATTGATAAGATATATATTTCCCAGGATCTTCAAACAAAAATTACTTCCTTTACATAAATCCTTGCCCTCCTCTCCCAGATCATAATTCTCTAGTTCTAAAAGTGCAAATACATTTTAAATCACTTGCTTTTCTTACTAGAATTCCTTCATATATTACAAAAATTAAAGAATTTAAGCAATGGTTAGTGAATTAACTCAATTTCTTTGTAGATGTAAACTACAACTCGGAAGTGAATATAGTAATGGTATGGGATTCATTAAAAGCTTATATCTATGGAAAAACAATTGCTTGGTATAAAAATAAAATCAAGGAATGGGAATCAGAACTACAAAGGAAGCTCACATTATTTAAATATAAAAAATCTCCTAATTTATTAGAGAATAAGAAGACAATAGAAGACTTAAATAAAAGACATATCACAAAACCAATTTAGCCATGGAGAGGTTAAAAATAGATTCTTATGCCACCTCTCCAAAACACTTACATAACTTATCTGTTAAAGTTAAAATGCAATCTAAAGCTAATACTATTGTTAATATACTACATGAAGAAAAAGGTAAGAAAGTTTCGGAAATAGGAGATATTCTAGATGCTTTCAAGTGTCATTTCAAAAATCATTTTAAAAATAACAATAATTTGCTAGAACAGCCCCTTTTAGAAAATGTGTTTTCAATTATTAAACCAATCCCTGAACGTTTACAAAATGAATTACAAAAATCCATTATGCACAAAGAAGTCATAGATATAATCAAAAAAAATAAAACTAGTAAATCTCCCGGAATAGATGGCTTAATCACAGAAATTTACAAACATTTCCCCAAAAATATAACCTCATTACTACATAAAACATTTATTGAAATTCATACTCATGCATTAATTCCTCCTTCATGGAGATACTCCTTAATCATACCCATTTTAAAAGAAAACAAAGATGATAGTCAATGCAGCTCATATAGGCCAATTTCATTATTAAATAATGATTATAAAATATTTATGTCTATATTGGTTAAAAAAAAAAAAACCATATGAATGAAATTATCAACTATGACCAAACTGGGTTTGTTCAAAATAGACATCCACATGATAACATTAAGAGAATATTGACATTAATTGATTATTTAAACAAAGAAAATATAGAAACCTTAATAATTGGACTAGATATTGAGAAAGCTTTCGATTCCTTGAACTGGGATTATTTAATTAAAATCTTAGAAGCTTATAAATTTCCCATGTCCTTCATTACATTTATTAAAAAGATTTATGAAAACAATTTAACCTATGTTAAATTAGGACCCTTTACCTCAGAAGCTATACAAGTTACGAGAGGTACTAAACAAGGTTGCCCTATGTCACCCATTTTATTTGCATTAGCTATAGAACTATTGGCAATATTAATACGAAACAATCTGAAGATAAAAGGAATAAATATATTTGGTCAATATAACTCCAAGATCATGCTCTTTGCTGATGACATATTTCTTACACTATTGAATTCAAAAGAAACATAGTTGAATTAGATAATCTGATAAAGAAATTTCATAAGATCTCAGGACTCCGATTTAATAAACAAAAGTCTAAATACTTATTATTAAATAAAAAAAGGATTTTCAAATAGATAAGAATCATATCATAGGAGAACATGTCTCAACAATAAAATATTTAGGGATAGACTTGTGTGAAAATATTCAAGATATATTGAATATTAATTATAGAAGGATCATAGCTACAATAGACTCTATAGTGGGTAAATATAATAAGTTATTTATAGTTTTTGAAGATAGATTACAGTTAATTAAAATGATTCTTCTCCCTGAAATTTTGTATGTTGTACAAGCCACTTTGTTAATTCCTGAGAAAACTCACCTTAAGAAAACAACATCAATATTGCTAAGATTTCTGTGGTTTCCTAAAAGAAACAAAATGGCATATACCCATCATATCAGTCAATGGGACCAGGGAGGAATACATTTTCCAGATATTGAATCTTATATAACAGCAACTTTACTTAAAACTGTAGTTGAATGGATCGATCCAAATTATATGTCTAATTGGAAATTGTTACATACAACTATAATAATAAATGAAAATAATTTACTTAAAAATTCCACTTTTCCAGACAAAGACAATATATTATGGTACTCACTGGCCTTATTAATAATATAATAATCAATATAACTAAACTAACTAGGACAAATTTAATAAATAATTTATTTGACTATTTTAGGAAGTTTATAAACAGGAATATGGATTTAAAGCTTTGGTTTGTGACATTAATTCCCTTCAGCATTACTAAAAACTTTCCAGACAGAATTCATAGAGATATATTCCTCTCTTGGGAACAGAAAAATCTAATATGTTAGTTACACTGTCTAAAAAATCAGCAAGTATGGGATTTACAATATATGATGTCAACTTACAAAGTGAATTCTCATGAATGGTTAATGCTTCAGAATATATTGATGTACTCCAAGGCTCTATGTAGGATAATAAATAATTCTTCTTTTTCAAATATACCACATTTTATATCCAGACTGTTTGAAATTTTATATAATAAGAAATTGGAAAATGGTACTTCATATTTATATAATCTAATAAAAAAATTACAAAACACAACCTAAACCAGCATATTGGCGATATATTACTAAAGGATATATGATTCAGTTAACCTCAGAAAATAAATCTAATTTACTTCTCTCAGTAAAATTAACTTCTTGTTCTCATTATTGGAGAATATTTACTTGGAAATTCCTGCATAGATCCTTTTTAACCCCTGATAAAGTTTCAAAAATCAATCTTTCTAATGATGGGTTATGCTGGAGATGTTAACAGTATAATAAAGCTGATTGGTCTCACATTTTCTACGATTGTATAAAAATTAAACCCTTTTGGGAAAGTATTAACAATTTCTTGCAGGCGATTTATACAGATAATTTTCTCATGAGCAAGACTTTGTTATTACTGAATATAACTGGTAATGCTTATTCTTCAAATAAGACTGACCTTCATTTACTTTGGACTATACTAGCTATGGCTAGGAAATGCATAACAAAGAGATGGAATTCTACCACAGCTCCTAGCAAAGAATATTTCATATGTCTATTGAAGAGGACAGCCTTAATGGAAATAAAAAACAAAGAATTAAGACTGTTTCCTAGACCATTAACTAAAAACCCTTGGAAAAAAGTTCTAACTTTGATTGATACTTTGCAAATGGATCTAACCTCCTCATGAAGCAAGTACTATTTAACTTTAATTAAACTATATCTGTGTAATTTGTTATCAAGCAAGTTTTAAAATGTCAGGCTAAATGTAAATTTGTATATAGTTAATTATCTAACGTGACTGTAAACCGTGATAAGTTTTCATTTGTTGTTTATGGCAAATTTAAAATAAAAATCATCTGAGTAAAAAAAAAAACATCAAATGGGTACAAACCATTAATATTTAACTCCAGAATTCCAGCATATATAACTAAAATTAAAGAGTTCAAACCCTGGTTATTATCTGAATTACAGTTCTTCTTAGATATTAATTTACAACACAGAGATAAATAAAATAATGATATGGGACTCCTTAAAAACATGCATATATGGTAAAACCCTAACATGGTATAAAAAATATCAGAGAATGGGATTCTGAATTATTAGATCTACAATCCAATCTTTTGTAAGTAAAAGCTGAAAAAATCAAATAATTTGGAAATGAACACCTAAAACTAGTTTAGCTTTAGAGAAACAAAAAATTAATACCTTAGCCACTTCTCCCAAATATCTACATAAGTTATCCACAAGAATCAAAATACAGTCAAAACCTAATAACATTAACAGTATCTTCCATGAAAAGAAAGGGAAAAATGTCTCAGATATAGGTGCATTCTTGATGCCTATAGAAATCACTATATGGACCATTTCCAAAAAGAAAATATACATATTGATCAATTATATCTAGATGAAAAATGTTCTAATATAAAAAAAAACAGAAAAATTAAAACTAGATTGGCAAGCACCCATATCTTACAAAGAAATTACAGATACAATAAAAGAGGTAAAAATAATAAATCTCCAGGTATAGATGACATGTAATTATTGAAATATATACACTTTTTCCTTTAGAGATACTATCCCTCTTCCATAAAACTCAGAAATTCAGTCACAAGCTTTAATACCACCTTCTTGGAGATTTTCCTTAATCACACCAAATCTAAAAGAAAACAAATCCCCAAACCTATTTACCTCAAATAAACCTATATCATTGTTAAATAATAACTATAAGATGCTTATGACAATATTAACTAACAGAATAAAAATACCCCTATCTAAAACAATAAATAATTATCAAACTGGATTTAAATATCATAGGCACACACATGACAATATTAAAAGGATAATTTCTCTTATAGATTATGTTAATTAAAAAAAAATAAACACTCATAATTGGCTTAGATATAGAGAAAGCCTTTGATTCCCTAAATTGGGACTATTTATTCAAAATCCTAATGCTATTTGAATTTCCTGCATCTTTTGTTCATCTCCTAAAGAATATATATACAAATTATTTAGCATATGTCAAGTTAGATCTCTTTACCTCTGAATCTATACATATAACAAAAGGCACTAAACAAGAATGTCCCATGTCACCAATTCTATTTGCTTTGGCTAATGAAATATTGGAAGATTCAATTCATAACAATATAAAAATCAAAGGAATTCCAAGATGGTGGTTACCTGGTAAATACCCTCTCCACAGAGCTCCTTCTCATTAATAAATTAAACTAGTACAAAAGCCCACACTACTCAGCTTAAGCCATTAAAAACCACTGCTTAACTTCAACTTTTTCCATTGTAGACATTTCTTCTAACATCTGGAGTAACGTGACTAAATAACAATCTATTATTCCAAGAAGCAGTACACCACATGGAATTCTCCAGGCCTGAAGTCTTCATCCCTGCAGATGAAAGTCACTATCTACTTTGAGTATCTATACCAAAATGTCTAAGGAACCAGAAAGTATGGACTTCCAAAACTAAGTTATCTGCGATTGCTTCTCCTGAAAAGGAGGTGATTTCCAAAAGGCAGAAGGTAAATAAACAACAAGACCCTCCTAAAACCAACGCAAACAACAGAAATCGGAAAATAAAATCCAAATGGATTAGTTCAAATTAACCCTCCTTCCTCTTCAATCTGCAATGCAGGGCTTCTCTGAACAACTAACAAACTTTAGAACTACAGTTAATCAAATTGCAAAATGAATGGACCACATTGAAACTATCATGCAAGCAAATGTGCACCAGCTGGACTTACTGGAACAAGAAATGAGTGCCAAAACTGATTCAACTCAAACTACTAGATTTAGAAGCTAGGAGTCATCGAAAGCAACATCCTGATAAGAGGCATACCTGAGCGTTATGATCATAGTCAGTTATCTGTAGTAGCCAAACAAATATTCAACACCTTACTACTTCCCAGTGCAGGATCTAGAGAGATCGTTATAAAGAGAAGTCCCTGTGTGTTGCAGAGAAAGCAACTATCAGTCACCCCAAGGCTAATTTACATTAAGCTGCTAAACTTTCAAGATGTACAAAAGATTCTAATGGTGGCTAAAAACCAAAAACAGTTAACTTGGAATGGTCACAAAATATCTTTATTGCAGGATCTTCATCTTGTGATAAAAGAGAGGCGCCAAAAACTCTCACCCTTTTGCACAGACCTTATTAAGAGAAAAATTAAATTCCAGATGCGCTTTCCAAATACCCTGATCTTCTACAATAAAGAGGTCAAATATTCTGTGGCCACACCAAAAGAAGTGAAAACTGCATTTATTAAGGCATTTGGTAGAGCGCTGGAAGCATGAGACACTCCCACTCCAGTACAAAATCCTGTATTGCATGTTTTTTTTTCTTTTCTCTGGTTTATATAAAACTATGTGCATCTTAATCTAGGTTGCATAGTCAGATATAACTTGCTATTTTATATTAAGTGTGTATTTTCTGACAAGGGCAGGTACAGATGTGTGTTCGCTAGTATCATAGGAACTAAAGCATCATATTCGGTTGTATGTTAGAGCCCTTATTGAGTAACAACTTCCTGCAACATTGCTTCTATTGCATCATGGGGTTCAGTCAACTCCTTCATCGATATATAAGAAATTCTAACATTTGACATTATGAAAATTTACCCAAAAAGATGGACTTAAGCACCAAAAGTATAATGACTTCAATCGCCTATCACTCTCTGCAATTATGTCTGCATAGGGCTATATGCGAGCTGCGATACTCTTGCAAGCGCATGATTACTGTTTTTTCCCAGTCTTTAAGAGCTCCTCTCAGCTAACTTAGCAATTCTGTATATTTTTCTACATGCCTGGATTAGAATGGGGGCGAGATAGGGCAATTAAGCCTTATTGAAGTTAGAAAGCGGATAGTTTTTTTCTTAATAAATCAGTAGCAGTGGCCTTTTAAAAAGACATTAGCGTATTTTTTTCTCATCAGAGTGCAAGAGGGACTTCTCATTTTTGGTACTCCACTAATATATACTATATAAATATAGTATATAAATAGCTGTTCTGCTGTTTTCCTGATGCTGATTAGAGCTCTAGGTTTTTTGTGTTAGGTAATCTCTGTTTAGAGTGGTGGTTTGTTTTTTTATAAAGGTTAGTAATATATAAATGCACTTATGTAAGTTCATCTGTTTTGACAAATCATCTCCATTTAATCTGGAGGGGAGTAGAGAAGGGATGATAACACTTGCTCGCCTTGTGATTCGTATATTAGATTTTCCACTTGGCTAATATGCGTTTTACGTCATTTTTGCAGAAAGCTGATTTTTGTAAATTATTAATGGTTGGATAGTAACTTCCAAGTGTTTCATTTCCATTATGCGCCCCTCGTGATATGACCCTACAGCTATATGTATAGTAACTTGCAGTTTCTAAAGAATTATTGAGCACTCTATAATCTAAAGATTTATTGAGCACTCTATAATCACACAAAAGTTTATGTCTTTGATAATGATTCCACCATGTTTGGACTGTTAGTACTTGTTAGCTAAATAAGAGTTCATATATATTACATGATATGGACTTTTTTCTAAAGAGTACATGAGTCTGACATGAACAACTAAGCAATATTTAAATTTCTTTCAGTGTTCTTGATTGATTCTAGGGCTCTTTGTGAGTCATTGTGACATAGTGTTAGTATAATGAAATATGCTGTTTCTGGCTTGCTTGAAATGCTTGCTTGCTTTATTAATAATTTTACACAAAAGGAATTGCAGTCTCAGACTTTAAAAGGCAAGAAACAAGAAATTGTGCATGTGATTTTTAATATATCTTGAGCCCAACCATGTTTCTTCAGCTTCTGTTAAACATAGAGTGCATAGGAGGCTAACCTTAGTTATATCTCAGATAAAACCATAGTATATCTATGGGTATGATCCATGAACACAAATTTATACCCGAAGCCCACCATTATCTATAGATTTGACTGTTTCATTCAAACAAAATGATTTGTTAATCTTGTAGATGGTTCATGGTTGACATCAGAGGCAATACAAAGTGAATTACAGTAGCATGGCTTTTATCTGCTATTATCTGCAAAGCTTGTCCCTCAGTCTAATATATAGGCCTACTTGGATATATCTCTTTATGTGCATTCCCACACATGTGATTACCAGGGTTACCCCATATGACTCACAGTGGGCATCACAAATAAAGGGAGTGGTGGAGATCTTTTAAATGGAGTTTAGGATGGCTTATCTTGGGGTTAGAATAGCTTTGTATATTTGGTGTAAATATTGTTAGGACTTTAAAAGGTTATATAACATTCTGATTTTAGGTTACTCATTCAGGTTGAATTCACATGATATGGATCTAGAACTTTCTGTAACCTTTACACTCCATACTTTTTCAAGTATAGTGGAGACATGGTTAGGCACAGAGTTAGACTTGAAAGAGATTAGTGCTACCTATTGGGATAAACTCATAATTTTCATTAAAAATGCATGGGACAACGGATGTGGATATACAAGTATGGTTAGTTCAACAACATTTAAAATACACCATTAGTTAAACACAATGTGGACCGTAGATTCTGGGAACATGAGGGGATTAAATGTTAATAATAAGAAAAAGTTATTAATGCACCTTATACTGAAATTGGAGGTCAATATCTGTTTCATTCAAGAAACACACATGCTTAGAGAAGAACGGAAAAATGAAACAAATAGGAATTGTGTTAACTTTATCACTGCATCCAGAAATAGTACGAATTCCAGGGGGGTAGCAATCATAATTAAAAAAAAACATTTCAAGGCTCAGGTAGATGATGCTATTTCGTAATGCAAAACCCAGTACTTGACAAACCTACTATTTTTCTAAATATATATGGACCATGTACAAAACAGCAAGATTTCATTGTGGAAACTTATAATATATTAGTTAAATTCCCAAATTACTATCACATTAATGGAGGAGATTGGAACTCAGTTATTAACCCAAATACAGACTGTAAGAATGGTTCAAATTCCTACAACATTCAAGCATCACATGCACTGGCTGAACTCATCTCTGATTTTACCCTAATAGACCCCATCTTGTTTGGAGAAGACATCCAGAAAAATAATATATACACGTATTATTTGAAATGTCATAATTCTTGGTCACATCTGGACTTTTATCTTATCTCAGAAACTTTTGTAAGAGGTAAAATAAAATACACAGCAGAACCTAGATTCTTTTTGGACCACTAGAAAATTACTTTGAAAATAAGCCTCTCAAACATATTGACATATAGGATAAGGGGCCCTAACTGGACCCTAAATAATAATCTTATATAAATTGGAAGTGGAACAGGAGATCCTTGAGACCTTATCAGAACTGGATGCATGTATGGAGACTTCTAAAATTCCATATGCTATCTAGTGGGCTGCAAGTGAAGCGAAACTCAGAGGGATTAACTCAGAAATCAGCATACCTCAAGAAGTTAGAGAAAGACAAGGAATACAAATTAATGGCCAAACTCAAAAAACTTGATACAAATTACCAAGTGAACCAAAGCCCTCACTTAGAAAAAGCTATCATCAAAACACAAAAAGAGCAATCTGACTGGCACAACTCTAGCTACTCCTTGCAAGAGCTCATATTTATTGGTAAATACTCTGAGTGAACACAACCCCCTTCTAGAGCTTTAGCAAGAATTATAGAAAATAAACAGGATGACTCTAGGATAACCTTACTCCACTACCATATTAAAGTTTATAATACAGATTCACAAATTATTGAAGTCTTTCGCCAGCTGTACTCAGAAATGTATTGGAGGAACAATCATCAAACCTCTTGCCAAAATATTGAAGTCTTTTTTGACAAACTCACTTTTCCTAAACTAAATGATAACCAAAAAGGGCTCATTAATTCCCCCTTAAATCAACAGGAAATTCTAGACGTCATCAGAAAATTAAAAATAGGGAAAGCCCCAGGCCCTGACAGATTCACGCCGGACTTATACAAAACCTTTAACACGAAATTGTCATCAATTCTTTTGAAAGTTTTCAACTACATTAAACTAAAAGGCATATCTGATCTTTATTTAAATAGTTCCAAAACAATCTTTATACTAAAACATTATACAGATAAATCAAACCCACATAACTACAGACCTATTTCCCTAATTAATGTTGATATTAAAATTTTATCCTCATTACTTGCAGAAAGACTGAAAAAAGTGATACCCCTTTTAGTATCCCCTGAGCAAGCCGGATTTATGTCATGCAGGCATATGTGGGACAACATGTTAATGTTAGAGTCCATTATTCTTCTCACAAAGAAGGACAGAAACCCAAGATATGCATTGATCTTAGATGCATGTAAAGCATTTGACAGAGTTAACTGGTCTTTTCTATTTGCTGCCTTATTCAGTTCAACATCCCCAATGAGTTCATTAATCTAATTAAAATGCTGTAGAATAGCGCACAAACATACCTATATATAAATAAAACATTATCACCTCCTATAAAAATCTGGAATGGAACTAGGCAGGGCTGCCCACTTTCTCCCCTTCTATTTAATCTTTAAATAGAAACCCTTTTCTTATACATTTCACAAAATACCTTCCATTCAGTCCCTAAAATTCTAAACATTAAGGTATCCCTATCCACCTTTGCAGATGATTTAAATATATATTTTGAGCACCCTAATACCGACTTGGAAAACATAATTACAGCCATCAACACGTACTCATTGGTATCAGACTATAAAATAAATCAAAAGAAATCCCATATCTTTCATATTAACCCCCTAAACCATAAAGAAAGTTACTTCCTGTACTCCACTCTTAACATGAGCTACTCCTGTAAATATATTGGGTTATGTTATGATCATGAACACCCATCTATATTACAGGACAATCTTCTTAAATCATGGTCATATATCTCCCAAGACTTAAAATAGATGGAAACACTTTAAACAATCTATGTTATCTAGAGTAGCCATCATTAAAATGAATATTCTTCCAAAACTACTGTACCATCTTAATGCATCTTTGACAAATTCCCTAACTCTTACTTTCTTAGAGTAAATAAAGAACTTGCCAAATTTATCTGGTTTCCCAAGGCAGTTATAATAAGCTATCTAAGATTAGCATATCCCAAGAATAAAGGAGGCTTGAACTTTCCAAACTTGCAGCTATATTTCAAGATAATATCTATTAACAGAATCTTCCAAATATCAAACTTCTGCCCAGACAAAGAATCATGGGCCCATACATGGGTGAGGTTGTGGCATCAACATGTATTAAATACAGGCATCAATCCCAAGGTTCTCCCTTTCATACTTCCAACAAGTTATAGAAACTTAGAGTTAAGCTACATCCTAATGGATAAAATTAAAATTTTACAAGTTCTCTTAAAATCTCTCAATCTGGACAATGCTTCTTTTCTGTTACAACCGATTCATCTGAATCCAAACACGAAAATGAAAAACAGAATGTTAAACCTCATAGATTTCTCGTGGCTGAAAGATTGTTCAGTATGGGATATATATAAACACAAGGATAAATCACTACATGACTTAAAACTAATTTTGGGATCATCAGGGAACCCCACTTACGGAAGAACAGAAACTAAATGCAATTAGACTCACTAATAGTTTCTCTCCCTTCAAAAAGTTGTTATATACTCAATTAATGATTAATGACAACAATCCACAAAAATGGCACTCTGAGGCAAAATACACACAAATAATCCATGGTCTTACTTTACTGTGTTGCCTGCTATTAAACGTATTTTGAACTGTCCGGAATCTCCTGGGCTGGGCATTTTCTTTAGATTAATAACAACACCTACTACACTCTAGCTATTTTTAACACATTTAATCCCACTACCTCCCCAACCTGCCCATGTTGCTTATTGTGGATATTCTGCATGTTTTGTGGTTTTGTAAATACTCTCATGAACTTTGGTGCTCCCTTAAAGTACATTTGGAGAAAATAGGATACCATAAGTCAACTCTATCTTGGGAAATGACTGTCCTTCATATCACTGACATTAAATTTATGAAGCTAGAGCTTCACATCTTAATTACCATATGCTCATTGGTCAAGCTGTACATAACAAAAAAATGGCTAGACCGCACCAAATTATTATGGGAAGGTTTTAGAGACATGGCAATCAGTTATATTACCTCTCAAAACTTATTATAAGAAGTGTCAACAAGCAAGCCTATTATCAGAATCTTTGGAGAACTTTATTTGACCACATTCTTGATGATTGGATGGGAAGCAGGAAATTCACCCCGGGGATCACCTCTGTGGCTCGGCTCGACAGGAGCACAGGAAAATAATTTTCTTGGGTGGCGAAAGTCAGGGTGCCTTTTTGGCTTAGCTTGTATAGGCCCTAGGGCCAATATCCTAGTACCTACCTATGACTAGACTATTTTTTTCTAAACACCTAAATAAGTAATTCATCTGTTATTCAGTTTTTCAGCCCATGTAGTTTCTGTTTCTAATTTATTGACACCTTTCCTTTTCTGTTTCATTTACTTAAATAGACTTAGTCCCTTGATATAACTCATTCATTCATATATTTTAGTGGCACTTTGTATATATTGTATATAGATAAGTTGAATTAAGCTTGTTAATGTTCTGTGTTATTGCTGTTTTTTTCATTTGTTTTTGAAGATTGCATTACCGTAAAGTTCACTGCCAGTTGTCCTCTTTTTTGTATTGTGTATGTATATAAATCAATAAAATATTATTTAAAAAAATCAAAGGAATAGATGTTTATGAACAATACAATTCTAAAGTAATGCTATTTGCTGATGACATATTACTAACATTATCTAATACAAAAGAGATATCAGAAGAATTAGATATATTAATTCACAAATTTCACATGACTTCAGGACACCGTTTCAAATCAAAATTTTTATTTTTAAATAAAAAAAAAAGAACTGCAGACTAAGGAAGATCACATCATAGGAAAACAAGAATCTACCTTAAAATATCTAGAAATTGAGTTATGCAAGGATAATAATGAATTAGTCTCAAAAAACTACAATAATATAATCAATAGAATTAAAATCTCTCTGGAAAAATGGAACAAAATAATATTAACATTTGAAGGTAGACTACAGTTAATAAAAATGTTTTTTCTGCCCAAGAACCTATATATAGCCTTGGCAATACAACTGTTACCAGAAAGGAATATACTTAACAAAATAAATGCATGCCTAATAAAAATTTTATGGTTTCCCAAAAGAAACAAAATAGTTTTAATACATCATATCAGACCATGGAAACAGGGAGGATTAAACTTTCCTGATATAGAAACATATATAAAAGCATCAATATCTAAAACAATAACAGACTGGATAAGTCTAAATTACTCTGCAAATTGGAAAGAATTACTAACTGTAATATCAATAAATTAATTTGATTTACAAAAAAAAAATAAAATAACAGATAAAAACAATTTCCCATGGCATATATTACGTATGTGTATGCATTATAACATAACTAAACCCACTAAAGCTTGTATGATTAATCATTACATTGACTCATTTAGGATAATTATTAATGCAAATATAGATTTAAAAATCTAGTTTGATCTTTTAACATCATTTATACTCACAAAGAACTTTCTACATAAAATATATAGAGAAATTATTAATTCCTGGCAACAGAAAGGATTTGTTTGTTGGCTCCAATGTATCACAGAACTAAAAGTTTTAGATATGCAAGAAATAAAAACAACATACAAAATTCCACAACAGGACTGGCTAACTTTACAGGGGTCTATATTAAAATCATGAAAGCCCTAGTCATTGAATAAGAAAACACCGACATGTTCCACGAACCACAAATACACCGAATGCCCTAAATCACAAAATTCAAAAACTCAAACTGCCATAGTTGTCCCACCCCACCACCTGCTACATACTACCTACCCAAACAAACTAAATAAACCACATACATACACTAACCAAAACCCTACTTCTAACCCTAAACTAAACCCTACTTCTAACCCTACACTAAATCTTGCAAATACCACCATGTATGCACTTACCTTAACCCGCACCCTAACCCTAAGGTCCGTAACTATCACACACTTACCTTAAGAAGCTATACCCAAGCAAACTAAATAATCCACACACATACACTTAACAAAACCCTACTTCTAACCCTACACTAAATCTCACATACACTACCATCTATGTACTTACCTTAACCCGCACCCTAACCCTAAGGTCCATAACTATTGCACACTTACCTTACCGAGCTATACCGCAGAAGGGCCAACCATAATGATTCAACATTTCGGATTCTGCACTTCAGGACGATCGATGTTTTCATGGTTCGATGAAGATGTGTCGGCATTTACGTATTTGGGTAAGTACACCTTTGAGCTTCTAATATAGACCCCTTTACAGAGTATTCTGTCATATTTGCAAGATTGAAGTAAAATAATTAACAATTCTTCATTTAAAGAAAAACCTAAATTTACAAAATAGATATATGAAATCATATATAATGACTTTGATATGGGAAACATTATTTCAAAATTTTACAAAATATTGATAAACTATAAAACAACACCCAAAACCTCATATTGGAAATATATAACAAAATGACATTCAATACAGTTAACTGAAGATATTAAAACAAATATCTTATTATCGATAAAATATACATCCTTTACACAATACTGGAAAGTTTTTAATTGGAAATGTTTGCACAGAGCATTTTTAACCCCAGACAGAATCAGTAAAATTAGTTCTTCCATAATAACTTTCTACTAGCTGTATTTAATGAATCATTTTATTTAACTAAAGCTCTTGTATTATTAAATGTGAACAAAGGTCCTCGGTTGAATACGTCAAGCATGTATCTAGTATGGACTATACTTGCAATTTCATGGAAGTGTGTAAAAAGAAGATGAAATACAAACACAATACCAGCTTTGGAAGACTTCTACAGCCTACTGAAGACTACAGCATTATTGGAAATTAAAATTAAAGAACTAAGAATTTATCCAAAGCCATTTATCAACAACTCTTGAGGAAAAGTCTTATCATTGATTGACACTATACAATAATTGATCAGATGCTTATAATGGATTGGACATACTTATAAAGTAACTGTATAAATTAAGATCTGTTTTAGTGGCAGGCTAATGTAAATAGTGCGCATAGTTATTTAAGATGTTATGCCTAAATACTTTGAAATTCATGCAAAAGTATTTGAAAAATAAAAAAAATTGAGAAAAGAAAAGAAAAGCAGGGAATCAACGTGTATGTGTGGTTTTGATTCTTATAAGGTATTTCATTTGCAGGTATATTTTCATAAAGTTTGCTGTTCTTTATAGACTTACAGACTTACTACTTCTGAATTTCTCCTGTCCTCCCTTAACACATATATAGTTTCTTGACTATATAATTCAGCTTTCTCTAATGTCTGTTATCTTAGGTTCATAGGTTCATAGATTAGTACTAAGCTAACTGCCCTTGTGAGCCATTTTAAGCCTAGCCAATTATCCCTTGTGAGACTCAAACCCTGCACCTTGTGTTTGTAAGGCAAACACCTTAACCATTAGGCCACCCTCCCAACCCAGAACTATTTTCTCTCTGTATTGCTTGTTTTATATTATCTCCCTGGGCTTCCAATGAAAATAGACTGCCTTGGTAAATAAAAGCAAATAAAAAATAATACAGAAAGAACAGACTCAGCTTAATGAGTATTTCCTTGTCTACAGTTTTCTCTTAGCAATTTTGATGTCTTCCTTTCCTTTCTATAGCTTTTATTATTCTGTTTTCGTTTTGATCTCTTTGCTGTATATGCAGCATTAACATCAACTCTATCAACATATACGTTGGTATATTCATGAATATTATCACGTAACAATTTATCTTATTTTCAAATGCCTTCGCATTTTCTTATGTTATGTCTGTTTAACAAACCTGTATCAACAACTTTTAGATCAACTATTTCATGATTAACAACCTCTATTCTGTTGTGTAACACAGTTTACTCCACAGGTTTGTGCATATAAATCACCAAGGTATCCAAATATACAAATATACTGATGAATTCATATCTGATGCCTGTGAAGGGTCACTTTGTGGAGTGAAGCACTTTGTGGTAATATTGAATTTCTGCATTCCTCTTATACATCAGGACTGTGTCACTGTAACGCATTCTCACTTACTCATTTATTTACATTTAACAGTGCTTTCCACCAAGCCACATACCTCTTTCAAAAGTGTTATCAAACTCCAGAGATTACAGAAAATGATAATTATTGTATTTGCTTATTTATTTATTATGTCAGTAAATGATGTATTACAAAACAGAAGGAAAATGTTATGTGATACCATATATGGCATGCATGCAACATTCATAGTTGCATATTTAGAAACACATACTGGTTTCTTTTCAAAATTAACCAAAGAAACAAACAAATAGTCAAATAAATTTCAACCAGGAGTCAGCCAACATGGCCATCCCTATTACCCAGCCTACATGATAAGGAAGTCTTTGTCACAAGTGCATTGTTACAGTCATAAATACAGAACTGGCTCCTTTTGAGGCTGTTTCAATGTAGTGCAGTCTTCTTTTTTCCATCTTTAATGATTTAGTTCACCATCAGTATGCAAATGGGATGATTCACCAAAGAACAATATCACAAATGTATGCAGTGCCAATCCCTACCAGAAGCTCAGCCTGCTGCAGAACATCTCCACCTGTAAAAATGAACTGGTAATATAATCTTCTGGGCTGTCCACTAAGAAATGCATTTATTGCCAGTGATGGCATGTAAAGGAAACTGCTACTACATTGAAAAATGGCTTTAGACTTTAATAGGCTACTCTGGCACTTTTAATTTCACATTGGCATTCTACTACTGTCTAAAATATCAAATTGCAGCAGCACAATAAGGCTGGTTGCCACTTTAGATCTGGTTCTAGGATTTAAAACAGCCTATGTTTGGAATTCTTGAATAATAGGCAAGAGGGGCTGAAATTTACTGGAGAAAACTAGCAAAGGAAGAAAAAAATTTCCAGGTGCACAGAATGAGCTGAAGTACTTTAATGATTCCAAGCAATTTCAAGATATGCAAGTAAAAACTTTCACCCAGAGGACTTCTTCAGGTGCATAAATCAACTAACAAGGGATAGTGTATGGTTTATATATAGTGTAAAAGTCACATGTTTAAGTTAATAGGCAATTAAAAATCAATTTAGTTAAAGGAGAAGTAACAGAAAAAACATTATGACATATTATGATAAAATCTTGCAGTTATACATTTAAAATTATACTTATAAATAAACATGCTTGTGTATAAAAACCACATTGATAAAAACATACATTAGTATGTGCATTTGTGTGTGTGTGTGTGTGTGTGTGTGTGTGCGCGTGTGTGTGCGTGTGTGTGTGTGTGTGTGTGTGTGTGTGTGTGTGTGTGTGTGTGTGTGTGTGTGTGTGTGTGTGTGTGTGTGTGTGTGTGTGTGCATATGAAACTGAAAATATACATACAAGATAGATGCAATCAGATTATACAGCCTGAAGTATGTTGGAGTTAAACCTACACAGATTCATATTTAGCTTTACGTATTAGTTTTAGAGAGGCTATGCCATTTAGCCCTGGGATGACATGAGCCCTGAATCGTAAAATCCAAATTAGTTCTGCTCTACCAGTCCTAAAGATTATGTCATCACCTCTTATGTTCTCAAATAGAACTTCTAAAATTAAAAACTTAAGTTATGGGATGGTCCCTTCTCAAGCTTATGTTTGCATAAAACATTAGTTGGTAAGAAAACGTCTAGAAAACAGAGAGAAGAAAAGTGATAAGGTTTACGAAATTCATGATAAATTCAAATTAAAACAAAAACTGTCTGAATGTGAAGCATAACTTAACTGGGTGAGAGAGTGAACCCAAAACTTCAAGAGATAAAGAAGCTACAGCACAACAGAAAACCTTAAAAGAATAACCAGAGTGACAAAACATGGAGAATGGAGCCTCAAAGGGAAGGAATAGATAGGGAAAAAATAAAAAGAAGAGTGGATAGAGAAGGAAATATTAAATTAGGTTATCCTAATATGATCAAAGAAAGAAGAACTAATGACAGACATGCACCTTCAAGAAAGACAGAAAGTGGAGAAGATAATGTTAATAATGTGAGAAAGACTAAGCAAATATTATTTAGTGAAAAGGAAAAGTAGAAGAATATTAACCAATTGTCTGCTTGGCTATTATTCTTCTACTTTCTTATTTGTGACAGCTATTCATAAATACATACTGTGTAATACTCACGCATGGTAAACATTTTGATTTCACAGTAGTGATTCTGTCTTTCATGCCCATCCCCTTTTGACTGATCATCTCCTTCCATTCTTCCTGAATCAGTTTCCTTTGCTCTCCTTGTTTGCTAACTTACTCTGTTTGTTTATCCCATTTTCTTTGGTCTGTCAACTTGTTTCTACCCAATGAAAGGACTTCATCTTCCTTCTTCCAATATGTCTTTTTCTTTCCCCTATTCCCATGACATGTTGCACAATCTTTTTAGTACCTTCTCATTCTTTATTTAAAGTTTTCTCACCATCTGTTTGCCCTTAACCCTGTTGCCTTTTGATTCCCTCTTAATCTCTGTCCGGCTAAACAGGTTATTTGTTAAGCCTTGCTTGGGTTTGGGAGGGAGTTCCAAGCCACTTTTTCCTACTCAGCCTTAGCTTGTTTTATTAAGGCCTTTTCCTTTTCCCTTTGTCTATGAAGCCTTCCATGTCTTTCTGTTATTTTAGTAGTTTGGTCTCTACAGGGCCCACTTGCAGATTTCTTAGCATATGCACAATTACGGGATAAATCATAATTGTCCTGATCCACCTCAGTAAACACACAACACTGAATGACATTTGATGACCTTTATTACACTTCCATAAATATGATTGTTAATCAATAGTTATTATTTTCTACCAAAACATGATACAGGTGATAATAACATCCATGAAAGAAAACATAAAATAACTAACCATAAGGGCAGTGTAACCACTCACCCTTGATAAGCAGCATCCCCCACATGCTCACTTATCTTTGCACTAACAAGGCAGCGTACATGCTCACCTTCAGTTTATTGAATTACACCACCAACCAAATAAGCAGCTCTGCTTGCTTATTAACTTATCCAACAGAGCAACAGCTCATTTTCCTTCCCAGCTTATTGAATTGCACATTCAACACCAGAGGGGGAGCAGAAAAGGGCAAGCCTGCCCCTCTTCTCCGCCCACCAGCCTGACCACGCTATTCCCCCCTCTGTCCGACCAAACTTCCAGCAATCTAACCCCCAGCAAGGCAGTAGGTCAAACATCATTCGGTGTACCCATCCTCCATAATCAAACTGGATCAAAGACATTACTTCCTACCCTATATGTAACTAATGGAACAGCCAATTACCTAACAATCTGAAAACAAACCACTGACCTCTTTGCTATGCTAAGGTAACAAACCATAACCTCATCACCTATCATAAGTACTGCCATGATCAATTAAACCATACCATCTGACCGCAGAAAGCCTCGCAATGATACCAAGAGCCTTACGAGCCACTAGACCCACTACTAAGCCCACTGCCACTGAAGCCATTCCAAGGCAAATGCATACTACCATGCCCCATTACAACCCCATTTATCACCAAAAAAAAAAAAATGTAAACAATTAATGTAATACCCCTCCTACATCTCTCTTTTAAATTCCATAAAAAAAATACTGTCATCACACCAAATACCCATGACCCATGACCTCAAAAACACCACCGTCATAGTCAGTAGCAGTACAACCTCAAAATCATCAGCAATAGATGAAACCAGGCAAAACTACCCAACCTAATATACTAAAAAACTAGAGATTGTGCAATGTCACCAAGTCACACAATGTCCGTGACACCCTTTAACTGTCCAGAATATAGTGAATCAACCCAACCCAATCTATCCTGACACTGCAGTAACTCAAGGCTAAACCCTCCCATCAAACCCCCCCATCTAGCTAACAAGCTTAGCTTATGCAAAACAACCCACTAACTCCCAACCCCCGATGTCTGCAAGAAAATCTAACCCATTCCAAAGAAGACCCCCACTACCCATAAAACATAGTAAAACTCATCCTTGATGCTCCCAATAAAAGATCAAACCAAGACAAGACATTACCTTGTGACTGCAGGAAAGAAAAAAAACAACAAACCAACAACTCCATATTCAGCTGCACTGCTGGGAACCCATGACCTCCTCTCATATCACTCCATCAGTCAAAACCTTCCTCAGATACTTCTCTTGACTGACAAGTCCACATTTCTTCAGTCCCCAAAATACCACTCTACATGTCCTGATCAGCACTCAGAGTGATCTGTAAAAGAAAAGACTGTAAATACTCCACACACGCATAAACCAAATTCTTAATGACCACTACACCCAAGGGCATATCTCATTAATCAACTTCATCAAATGCAGACACTACCAGATGCCAAACACAGATACCCCTGTGAAATAAAACAAGCTTATTTTATAGCTGAAATTATCAATCTTCTACCAATGTAGGCGGTCGCAACGAAACCGTCCACAAGCCTGCTGCACAGCCATTTACAAAACCAGAGATACAAAGTCCTCTAAAGCTCCACCTATATGCCCTTATGCAAGGACAACATCCATCCTTATCAGTCTTAACAACAAAAATGCACTGCACTCTGGATTGTGAAATCTCACATACCTGAATATGGTTAGGTTATGAAAAACCTGAGAACCATTAGTTTGGAAACCACCCTAGGTACCGAATAACTTAAATTTATCATCATGTTGTTTACCACACCTCAACCCGGCATTGCCCCCAACATACCCTATCTTCCAAATAAAATTGTGCAATAACCATAACTAAACATTGATAAATAACTGACTTAAAGACACTAACCATTAATTTAGTAACTTCTTATGGTTATGATGGCTGCACGTCCATCCCTCCTGCGAAAACCCCCAGACCCCTCATAAACTTCCCCAACCTTGCTTAACCCAGCCCCAAGATACACCCTCTTCTCTTGCTGACATATTACCCAAACTGCACCAATACAGCATACATACCCTAGAGAACCACGAGTAAAAGCTTCCATGTGACCTCCTTCTACACCACTCCAACCACTGAAACATCCAGCCCAACAGACTCAATTACATCTAACAACTTCCAGCAGGCCCACAACTGTTACTTACCTCACGCTCCCCCACTTGAGCACTTTTGTGCACCATTCTATCAATGAGGACCACCACCGATATCTGCAGTTCCATGGCTGACCCTCTTCCTTCAGGTCACCACCTGATGTCAAAACTGCTCTTCCCCACCTGCAAAGAAAACCAATTAAACACCGTGCTGAAATGAAATTCCAAATTTCTAGGCATTCATCTCAAACCACCCAATTAAGAAGCTACTAGTCAGATACTCAGCCCCAAAATAACAAGAAGATTACAGCTCCAAGCACATTCGATCAGACAAGCTGCAACACAAATGCCCTTCAAATCCCTACATTCTACAATAGGGTTAGGCACAATACAAATTAAAGCTGTGAATCAAACTCCCTACTCTGTGTGCACACGGCAAATCAGATACTATGCCCACCCCCTTACTGACTGCATTAACTAGCAGTCCAATCTGGGAACTATATTCAGATACTATGGTCTTCCATAATAACTGCATTTTTTTTTTTTATGGATACCCTTGGTATTATTTCCATTGTACTCTTTCCCATCTAATCATGCTTGTTTTGTTATAGGGTTTCCATATTGCTATTCCAAACTCAAGTCTGGGTCTCATGTAGCTAACAACAATGACGTCCTTATTTGATTACCTAACTTTATACTTCTTCCATAATGCCTGTAGTTCTATAACTATTATTACCCAATTGGTTGATATGAATAGAAAAACTCATAGCTGAATCTACTCATACCCAAGTCCCAATTATATTGCTTTTACAAACTCAAGTCAGTAGCATGACAAGTTTTTGCCTTAACCTGCCTTCCAACAGGGTATGACGTCTCAAACTCACGTCTTCAATTCCTAAAGTTCAGTTCACTGTGGTTGCCACTAATCTACCAGAAACACAATGTATACAAAACTGTCCAAATATGAATCAAATCTGGCCTTCTGTGAAATCTGTACCATTGAAATAAGGGCAATACTCTTCTAAATAACCCAATTGATTTACCAAGTAGTTCCAAATATAGCTGCCCCCCAGGCATAACATATTATAATTCACCCTAGTGCTTACCTGATGAGATAAGGGCAACACTAAACTATTCTATGCCATTTAAAATTAATAAAGCAAGTTTCCCCATGCTTAATAAACAAGGTTTCCAAGCGTAACTGCATGAGATGCCTGCTTTAGTACTTAATTGTACAAGCACACACCCTCACGTCATATGTAAAATGGCTGTAGCTAGAAATACTTTGATGTGTTTCCAAGCAGTCAGTATAAATCATAAAGTTCAAAAGCCTGATAAAAAAAAAAAAAAAAATATATGGGAGAACCGAGGAACAAAAATAGGGACAGATCTAAATATTGCTCTTATAAACTTAAAACACTGCTAGGTTAACAAGGTTTATATTAAAATACATTTTCTGACAGATTTGAAGACTGAAAATCAAATATAAAATTTTGTGACTTCAGTTCTTGGCTCAACCCAGTGACTTGCTAAAAATCGAACACATTATAAGGCAATATCTGGACATTCTGCCAAATTTAGATAGACAAGAGGTATGTCAGGCAGAAGGAGCATCTACTTACTGATGAGTGTGAACCAGTCGTAGCTCAGGAAATGCAGAACCAGTAACATAGGACAGCATAATGTCAAGGTCACAGTATCTTCCCCTTTACCCATGCACACTTTCAGAACACCTTTCTGCTGCCTAGGTTAGACTACATAACATGTAAGCCACCAACATGGTCAACTTCACCAAAACCCCATTCTGTTTCCTATACATATTTCAGAAAAAGAGCTACAATTATAAATGCTCTCATTATTTATTTAAGAGTAACTCACCATCCTTTCTTCATAATGAAAGTCCCAGAATTTCCCATAGCCATAACCACAGCATTATGAAAATGTACATACCTCCCTATCTACCTCCATACCATGCATAATTAATTAAACTGTGTATTCAGCTAAAAGTCTGTACAGTTGACTGGTATGCTGCGACCCTACTGCCACTGCAGAGCACTCACTCCATACCATAGAATGGAAATATCTAATTAATCGGTTCGCTTTAGTATAAATTCCTGCAGGGCATGAATACTGCTACTCAATTGTCTGTCATTATCTCCTACCACGAATTGCCAACAGTCTGCCATAACCACAACCTCATGAAAGCGGACACGAATTTCAGTAAAACTGAAACAGGACATCCTGCAAACTTTATAAAGTTGCATACAAGTATTCTCAACTACCTCAGCATGACCATCCCCGCTGCAACACATGTGAGCAAACACCCTTGCTCGAAATGTCCCACAGCCCGTGTACACCTTCCTTCTCATCAGAACGCTACATCAACCCATCAGTTCTTTACACAAGCCACCCTGCTCTCTCTCCCACTCAACCATCTGCCATGAACTTCAACCCCACTGATTCACCACAAGATACAGGAAATGAAGCAAAAGCCCCAGTGCATCTCTCTCTATATATATATATTTATATATATATATATATATATATATATATATATATATATTTTTTTTTTATATACTTTTTCCAGCTTAAGTTACTGTCTTCCAATCTTCAGTAAAACACTAATCTGCCAGAAAACACCATGTCATGAGCCCGAACTAACCCAAAAACAAAATGTGTCCACAACAAAATCCGATAGAAAAGGGAACCTAACTACCATGTCTGATATGTCCATTCCACAGTTACCCTGATTACCATTCAGACCCTGGCTGTAGTACCAGAATTCTCTTTTTTCTTATTTATTTATTTTTTTAATATATATTTAATATACCAACTTGTGACACCCTTCACTTGCCATACCATATCTTATAATTTTGATCACAGAATGTAAAGCGGTGCACTCACTACAAGTGCCTGCACCTTGCAGATTCTAATATACTTGTACGACCGAAAACAGGAAGTTGCATACTCAGAAACCTAGAGACCCTCACAAAATGTAGGCGTCACACTCCATAACATAGAGACAATCACAACATATAAGCATTGCCTTTCTGCCTTCTGAAGCAAGACCATTTCCCAAATAGGCCTAACCAAATGGTCAGCATACTTCAAATGCCGGGAGCTTCTGAGCTCTCCCCAAGTAATAATAAGCCTCCTCCATTGTGGTTACCATCTCCCATCCCTCCTACTCTCTGAGCCCTCCCACAGCCAGAGCTCTAAAGAAAGTCATACCTAAAAGGGGAATAAAGGCCAAAGCCAGGCTAATCTTTCCTCATCCCTCATTTGAGGGAAGGGGGACCAAAGATGTGAAGGAAAAAGAAGAAAAAAAAATCACAAAACTCTGGGCAGCCGAGAAACCTGCTCCCTCCAACCCAACTTCCTTTCTTGCTAAAAGCTGTACCATCAAGGCCGGGCCCCACTCCATTGACAAACCACATTGCGCCATGCATGCACAGGACAGTCGCCACTCTCACCCTAACCAAAACCCGTGAAAAGCACCTCACAGCCTGACAAAAGAAAACCGTGAATCACTACACCACCGCCAATGCACATTCCGATAACTACCTAGCAAAAACCCTACCCCCAGCAACATCCTCTCAACCACAAAAAAAAAAAAAATGGCTATTCAAATCAGCCAAGAGGGTAATAAATAAACACTGCAAGTTAAAGCGAACCTTCCAATGCCACTAAAAGAGTAACATAAATACCGCACCTGCCTATTAACAATTCAAAGCACCACTTCTGCAGCAGCAGGTAAAGTGTAAACATTGCTGTTTCATGAAGAGTAACCAGCACTAAACCACCCTAGTCACCCCTAGCTACCATTCCCTTTTTTTCCTTGCTCACTGTTATTAGCACAAAACCTACCTCTCCTCCAAGGTACATATGGTTGTCAAGGATGTAAACCTGCCAGTAGCAAGTTCACGCCAAAAATGTGACTCCTACCTCAGTTATGCTTGACAAAACCCTCTTAGCCCCTCCCTACCCTTACCTCATTTCCTCCTAAACATACCACCATCCCATTTAACCATATCCTCCCCTTATTCACTTAATTCCTGCTACTCTCTGTATCTATCCCCACTTGAAGATGTCCCAGGGCAAAATGATCTGTTCCATACCTCATTTCTAATCATATTTATTCAATCTTACTGTGTGTATATGTTATATTTTTCCTTGTCCCATATCCTCCATATTTTTTCTCTCCCCTTCTCTAAATTATTTTGTATTGCATCACTTAATGTGCATCCTACATATATTCCTGCATATCTGAGGTACTCCCTCTGATGGATTGTTTAATACATCCCACTTCTGCCTTTCCTTTTTCTTCTCCTTTCCTGACCACCACTGCTTTTTTGCCAAGGCCCTTTTAAAGCGTGCAAAAATTTACATTATTTCCTTAATGGCCACCTCAACATTCTTCATCATAAACCTGCAATGATCTGCAGTCCTCTGTATACTTTAGGAACCCTGACAGTACTTTTATTCTTCCCTATAGTTGTGTCAACTTTTTCCTCATTTCATTTTCTAACTCTTCTATGACTAGTTTGAAGAGCTCTGGGAAAAGATGGCACCCCAATATGGTTTCAGACCCTTGGAAACCCCTCTGTTAATTATTATAGCAATAACCCATGCCTGGGTGTGGGTAATGCGGGATTTACCCACGGTTGGTGTGGTTTGGTCCCAAGGGACCAAACAAAGACAACCGTGGGTAAATCCCACATTACCCACACCCAGAAGTGGGTTACTGCTATTATACTATGACATTATTTAAGAAAAGAAATAATTACTTTTCTTAAATAATGGCATTGTATAATGCCTCTTTGCTGCCCTTCTGCAGCTCTCTGGTATCCGCGGCAGTTCTGATGTACTGCGCATGCCTACGCAGTACATCAGAGCTGTGGCCAAAAGCAATGGAGAAGGCAAGATCTCCGTTGCTTTTTACTGTTTCGCTATGTTAAATGGGAGATGTCCGTTGCTTATTTTAAAGCTGTCTCGCTATGTTAAACCCATTTAGCATAGCGAAACAGTAAAAAGCAATGGAGATCCTGCTTTCTCCGTTGCTTTTTTTTTTAAACCTGTCTCGCTATGTTAAATGGGTTTAACATAGCGAGACAGCTTTAAAATAAGCAACGGAGATCTCTGTTGCTTATTTTAAAGCTGTCTCGCTATGTTAAACCCATTTAACATAGCGAGACAGGTTTAAAAAAAAAGCAACGGAGAAAGCAAGATCTCCGTTGCTTTTTACACACTGTGTCACTATGTTAAAGGAGTTTAACATAGCGAGACAGCTTTAAAAAAAGCAACGGAGATCTCCGTTGCTTTTTTTAAACCTGTGTCACTATGTTAAACTCTTTTAACATAGTGAGACAGTGTTTTAAAAAAAGTCTTATACTAATGGAAAAAGTCCGGGCGACCGGACCTTTTTCCATTAGTATAAGTCGATTTACAACATGCACACTGGCCAATCAGCATGCACGTTTTGGAATATTAATGGAGGGGGTCATGGTATAATAACTCTATTTCTGGTTCACTATATATTGCTTTTTCAGTCTTACATGTTTTCCATTCTGGCTTTTTCCACTATCTCCCAAATGGATTCCTGTCTAACTGTGTCAGCGTCCTTTTCTCATTCAAAAACACCTTCCCTGCCCGTGTTCCCCTTTTTACTCTTTTCTTTCCATAAACTCTGTTAGGGTCCACCAAGTTATTTTGGCTTTCTTCTTTTCATTGAAACCATTATGCCTTTCCTGTGTTATTATAGGTTGATTCTCATCCTGCCTTCCAATGAACTGCCTTTTCCTAGTATATTTTTTGGTAGTATTCCCTAAATGCTTTTCTAACTCTGCTGTCCTCCTGTGTGACCAATTCCTCTTTTCACCTAATGCTTCCAACCTCTCTCTCACCTGTTTCTTTTTATACTTCCTTGCTAGGTGTTTCCCCTGGTCCTCTCCATCTATCCACTAGTAGTCCTCCCATGTCCTCCATTGCCATTGTTCTCCATCCAATGCAGTTGTTTACCTTTCCTTTAGTTCAGCCTTTATTGATGCTACATCTGTCCTTAGTATTTCACTAGCTATACTATTTTATCCAAATTTCTCATTGTATCTTGCTGAGTTCTACTTCCAATTTTATTTCCTCCTCCACTCATCTCTCTTGTTCTTCCAATCACCTTTTATGATTTTTGCTTAACTGCTGCAGTGATTCCATCCCACCAGTGTTTCCCCAGATCTGTCTTGTCCATAGTATTCTCCTCTGTGTCTCCTGCATCAGTTTTTTGTATCTTCCCTAGTCTACAGTCTTGAATCTATCAGCATCAGGTAAATGTGTTCTCCATTTTTTTCATGGTGTCTTTCCTTCCAGTATATTCTTCTGTTCTCCTTCTTTCATTTCCCTTTCTAGGTCTCTTTACAGCTTTACACTGCACTCACTTTTGCCAAACAGCCTGTCTTTTTTGGAATTAGTGAGACATTGAAGACTCCTCCAATGACATCTTCCCTTTATATCTGATGCCATTCTTAAGATATCATGCTGTAAAACTCTTCTGCATCCTTGTTATGGTCATACATGTTCCCTGTTGTCCATCTCCTTCTAGTGTCTTTCTTTGTCAAGTGATTCATCACATTTCTCCACATTTCTGCACTCTTTCATTTTCTGCATGTAGTTCCTTTCTGATAATGGTGGAGACTCCCCACCTGCCACTCCGTGCTTTTTTGTCTATTTTTCCCTTGGGGTACCTTGGGTTCATGATCTTCCCTCTCTTTTTTAATTTAAATTTGGTCTCCTGGAGTAGTACAGCATCCCCTTGCATCCTACCCATTTAACTCTGCTGTAATATATTGCAGTGAAAACTAAGGTTTGAGTTTCCATAATTATTTCTTTTTCAGCCCTCAGCATTTTTCATTCAGGTATACCACCACAGTTTTGCCCAGTTCCGCAAAGAAGATTTCTTTTACATAAAAATACAACTATTATAAAATATGATACATCATAGAAAATACCATGTAAAAGCAATCTGCCTGTCTGTACTCCCTCCCTTGACACACAACATTTCTATGACTACAAGATAACAGTGTATTAAGAAAACTTCTTTCTTTTAAATAGTGCCCCATTTTCTAAATTGCATTTGCCCTTCTCAATCACATTAATGCCCTTTAGTCATGTCACTTCTGTACCGTTTGTCTCTCAGTTCTTTTGGCATACAGTCATAACCCAATGCCTGGATATGATGGACTGCACTAAGTAAAGCTACTCTTTTATTTTGTCTTTATTTTTTCTTGCACTGTTTCTCATTTTTTTCTGTCATATCTAGTCAGTCCAGTTCTTGATGGCTTCCCTCATCTTTGCCTACTTCTCTGGTCTGATTTTCCTGTCACTGTTGCATTTTGGTTTTCTTCTTTCTAGCCTGATCAGGACATGTGGAGACTAGCACTGAGTGCTTTAATCCCCTATGACTTCAGTTGTAGTATCTCCTCTTTAACGGTATGTTGTTCTTCTGCTTCATGTATCTCTATCCCTACTTCTGATGTGATTGCTACTAGACTGTCTTCTTCTGATGGACATCTGCTTTGACCATCTTCTTGTTCTTCATACTGTATCTTTTGTGCAATCTGGCCATGTTTTCTTTTTTTTTCCTCCATTATTATCCTTTGCTATGCCCAGGATCTTGTATAACCCACTTGTCTTGATAACATTGCTCTTTGTGCCCTCGTTTACTTTGTCTTTAGTTCTTTCTCTCAGAGGTGCATCTTCATGAGTTGTTCTCCATGATGTGTGTAATTCTATATCCTCTCTGTTTTTTTGCAAGTTTATCTGCAAGTTAATTTCTAGTGGGACACTTTATTTTTTTCTTTGTGCATGTTACTCCAGCTTCCACTGTGCATAATCTTTATAACAAACATTTATGTTGTTCTCTGATTGTGAAACCTGTGTCTGTTTCCCTTCCATATAACAGTTAAGATAGCAGGGTTGTTGATTTGTGCAGGAATTCTCTGGGTTTTAAGTGGCCCAAAGAAGTCAGCTATTAATTTTCTTGGTTTATGCTGTGAAACAGCAAATCCTCAGCCAGTTTAATGAAAATACCATTAACGTGCATCAGCAAGGTGTTGTGGGTTGTCTCATAATTTCTTCTTTAAAGTTTATAGCTATGCAGGAGTGTTAAATTATGTCTTGGTCAAACATTTATGTTGCATTTGACCTCCTCCTCTACTTCCCATTCTACTGGCAATTCCAGCATCATTCTTATCAGTTCTGTATCTAGGACATACTGCATACTCTAAACCCCCCATTATCTGTATGTTGTTTCTTCTGGATCTTTTTTCTACGTCATCCAGTTTTCTTGTTGGCCACTGTAGCTTTTTTTTTCCTTTTTCTATCAGCCTTCTACTGTGTTCTGGCACCTCTGATATCAGGGTTGCTCTGTTATTTTCCAAGTCCTGGACTATTTCATTCAGCTTATTAACTTCTCTTTGTAGATTGCCTACTTTTTCCTCATTAGGTCTACATCATCAGTGACTGCCATCAGCAGGTAGAACAGTTTACAAAGCTGTTTTTCATGTGAAGCTGCTTTAACCTCTGCCATCTGTTTCTCTATATCATGTTTGCCAACCATCCTGTGATTTTGCAGGGTTTTTCCCCATCTGGAACTGGTTGATTAATTACTTTTTGCCCTGACCCTTTGTCTAGAGGTCTGAGCCTAAGCTGCCATGTTGATTAGGCTCTCTGTGACCCTCTATCTCTTTACTGTTTTCATTCCTCCACGCCTGTTCAATATTCTTTGTCTTTACAAGCCTTCCCTTCTTCTGATTTATTTAACTCTAGTCATACAAGGTGCAGTATGGTCATTATTTCACTGCAGCATGGAGATGGACTGCAGTGGTAACCATATTAGTATAGCTCACCCATAATTCTGTCCGGTGGATTCAGAAGATTATTTTCTGGCAAACAGTCACACTTACTCTAGTTAAAAGGTCTTTTGCCATCCACAATAAGTATCAAATGTGATTCATTTCATCATATCATCAAAAGTCTGTCTTCCCTTTATGAAACCATACTGGTCTGGTTTAATGAATGCGTTTATATCACTTTATCGAAAGATGAAAATAGTGAACGCTATTTCATCGGCCCCAAAAGATCTAAACATGAAAATATCGAACATTCAGAACAGCACATTTTTTCCCATGGAAAATATTCGCTGCTCCGAAACACATGCACACAACACAAGCACATCAAACAAACAGCAACCACACACATACACTTAAATTCCTACATCTAACGCTACACTAAACTAAGCATACACTACTATCTACCCACTTACCTTAACCCAAACCATAACCCTAAGGTCCGTCACTATTGCACACTCACCTAACCTGCGCCCTAACCCTAACTCACTTAAACCGCCCCTAACCCTAAAGTCTGTCACTATCGCACATATGCCTAACACGTGCCCTAACCCTAACTCACTTAACCCGCCCCTAACCCTAACATACAAACAATCGCACACTTACCTAAACCCAACTCGTAACATTCCACCACAGTGCTAAGAATAGCGAAGCCACAGAAACAACCAACTGAATTCTTTCCGAGGAAAGAATTTGCTGTTTTGCAGCTTCACTATTCTTAGCGCTTGCTGAATAGTGTTCGATATCAGAACATTCAAAGTTTTAATGCTTCGATGTTCTGATATAGACCCTAATGAATTGCTGCAGGATTATTTCAATCTGGAAGGCCCAAACTCACCCACAGATCTTGTAGTCCACGTTATGTAAGAAGTAAGTGAATAAGATTTTTATTCATTTTAGATTATTAGATTTAAGGACCATGATAGTCAGTGTATGACATCATGAAAGCAGACCTTGCTGGACCATCTCGTTCCCTAAAAATTCTGTTTGAAAATCTTCATACTTTTCCTTCTGATACATTTTAAATCACTTCAGAATCTGTAACTGAAGAATTGTTTGTCACCTATCATCAATGGAGAGCATAATGAGCTTCTCTTGTAGGAGATTAACTAAAAATGTCTAGATATCTGCTCTAGATCTTCCTGTTTGTCTGATAAAACTATTAATGGTTACCTTCAAAGGTCTCTGTAATATCACTCATCATACACTATGTTCACCACTTGATGTACAAAAGCCATAATATTACATCAACCTGCACTTCAGCCATTGTCAACCTGCACTTCAGCCGTTGTCAAAATAGTAAATTATTAAGCTTCATAACTCCAGAACTCCATCATAGATTTTTGTAACTTTGATTTAATTTTTAATTCTTCTACTTTCTTTTTATTAATCAGAACTTGTATTTGCCATTGTAATATATTGCACACATCACCCTCATTTTTCTCCCTTCCTTCTTGAATGTAAGAATCCTTAAACCATGTTGGGATGTAATATTTCCTAAACAAAACCAACTCTCAGCAGCTATGCAGACTTAGCTTGTAATTGCTGGAGCAAGTGGCTTCAAGTGTGACCCAAATGTTAGAAGGCTTCATGTGGTAAATACCCTTAAATCATTCTATTCTCAGTGTAGCCATTCCAATACATTAAGATATTTCAAAGCAGCCACACTGAACTGCCAAGGGCTCACAGATGGTACTCTGGGTGCATTTATTACAAATTGAAGAAGAGTATACTCCACATGGACTTCTGAAGATACATTAAAATTCAGAATCCTATGTATTAGGGTAATGGACCAAGAAATGTGCCTGTCCTCATATGGGGCTTTGCTGTGTGACCAAACAGCCCATGGTGCCGTGTGTATCTTACTAAAAAAAAAAAAAAAAAAAAAAAAAAAAAAAATTCAACAAGCCATTGTGTGCATGTGTGTGTGTGTGTGTGTATATACATACACTTCAAATTAGGGGCTTTCATTTTTTTTTTTAATAACAAGACTTCTTCAGAACTAATGCACACTGCAACCAACCAATCTACTTTCTTTCTGCAAGAGTATACAAATGGAACTGTTTATTTTTTATGTTGAACTTCTGTTTACACCTTTTAATTTCAACAAATATATAACAGTGACTGAATTATTTATTACTGACAAAATCTGCGACGTTCAAGCATAAATGCACCTGCAATTCTCTGATCTCTGACAAGAGATTTTTCTCCTCTCCCTATTATAATTTTTTGAAATCCCTCCTAACCTGAGAAAAATCTTGTGTCCACTAAAAATTAAAATGTTGTTGTTGTTGTGGTTCCCGGTTAGGGGCCACCACAGCGGAACTCCGGTCCGCTAATGATTGGCAGTAAACTTTCACAAACGCCGAGGTGCCAGCTCGACGTTCAACCTTCAACAAAGGCACGCCCATTTATGAATGTCTTTCGAATGCCCACCCAACCGCGGGGAGGATATGTAGACTCCACACAAAAGGCACTCCCCACACTCCAGCCGAGAATCGAAGGGGAGAACCTCTTGCTGTGAGGCAACAACACTACTAAAATTAAAATAATGCTTCTAAATGGGTTTAGCATTTGCTTGGTTGTTATGGCATAGAAATATTTATATATCCTATGTAACAGCATGCAGTTCATCTTTCCCACACAGAATGAATCCTAACCATTTCAAAGAACCACATATACTACCAATCTTTTTTTTTTAGCTCCACATCTTGATAGGAATGAGCCCAATGTCTAATCTATCTTCAGCCAGTTGTCCCATTTAGTCTGTGGTTACAAGGGAAAAGAATTCCCAAGTGGCATAACAGCCCCAATGGCAATTTCTTCCTGCCTGAAAATCTCCTATTAACTCATCTGCTCATGATGAAGAGTGTCAGACGGTATGGAGTGGGCCAGTTTGCTGGTTCTTCAGGAAAGATTACTTCTCTTCCCCATCAGTGGAGCTCACCCCACTCCCCTGGAAGTGTTTTGAGTTCCACTATAGTTACGCTCCAAATGTTGAATTCCCCTTGGCTCACTGTATGGCTTGCACTTGGTAGGGTGTGCTCAAAAAGCTCAAGCTCCATTGGGTAGTCATCCCAGTAGGTGTCATCCATGGGGTAAGCCATAACCACTTCTATTACACCCAGGATTGTTAAATCTGCAGTGGGTGCTCACTCCTATCCTCACCTACAGGCACCAGCAAGTTTCCAAGCTGCTATTCAAGCACTGGCTGCCTGCAACATATTTAGGGCTTTATCCTTCTATGTGATTGCACTGGCTAGATATACTACAACTCTTTGGGCCTACATTTCTAATGCAACTAATATTCAAAACACAAGGTCCCAAATGTATAAGCTATCATTGTTTACACATCCCATAGCAGTAAGCAGTTTATGGTTGGTTGTATGACTACTACATCTTTGGAATAGGCTACCTATTCATGTGAAACAGAGCACTTCTATGACACTGTTCAAAAGGAACTTGGAAGAATGGATGGAGCACTGTAAATTCTTACCGTGAATACCACCCTCTACCTTCCTGGATATGGGCAGCCATTACTAAATGAATCTAGAGTATTAACTAACATTTCTATGGTATTAAATTAGGATGAAATGGCTAGAGTTGAAATTACCTCTGGGTCGATAGCCTAGTAATCTCATATGATCAATTGATCCTGTGTTATTCCTCCATCTGGACATCCAGGATGTCTTTCTGACAGTGTCGTGACGTATAATCATGCATGCTAATCAAGGAATGTGGCAGCTACAATATCTAAACCAGCACAGTCAGACTGTCCATAAATTTCTTCAGTGCCATCCCATCATATTATAGCAAATGGCAATGATGTATAGAAACATGGCATTACTTTATAAATAAACCCATAGCCTACCTAAGATACATAACGATGACAATGACACTTCCATGACTGAGACCTGCAGAATTTTCTTATACTTTGTAAGGAACATGTCTCAGGTTATGGTGACTTCACAGTCCAATACTTGTGGTAATACAGCTGTCCTCACTTTTTACATGCTTAAATAAATCAATAACCTTTTGTTAGCATTCCTTAACATTGCACCCCATGGCTAAAAGCAGTTTTAATATCTCCAGTAACCTCTGCCACTCCTCAAGGTTTCCACCATGTTTAATCAAGGAAATACCATAAATACATACAGATAGTCTGCAGGAGAATATCCATCTCCTGCTGCGTAGAAGTTAGCTTGCATATGTTAGAAACCCCTACAACAGAGAGCACAAAGATACACACAAGGGCATGAAAATGAATTGGGTGTTACACAACTGTGAATCGTGACAAACTGAAAACAAAAACTATTGTAACAGCATAGTTATGGGCAAATGTCATAGTAGCAGAGTTATTCATTGCAAAGACATACATCTGGAGCATTTCTTCCTGGGACTCTGCTGAAAATAGGTTCTATCCTAGTTGGACTTCCCTGGTCAACAAATGTTAAAAAAATAAATAAATTCTAAATTATTTGCAGGGTATTTTCCAGCAATGATGTGACTAGCATGAGTACTGAATGAGCCTCAAGGTGTCAGAATTTCCATGAGTCACAGTACTTGTACATTTCACATGAATCTTGGCATGGCTATGGCAGGGAAGGATGCACATCAATTGTGGCATTGAATGTAGTATTATGGAGGAAGTACATAGCACATATACAGGAAACATACTCAAGCTATGGGGGTGAAGTGCTCCTCTGTACAGCTAGTATCTGTAAACACCCGTTAGACACTTCATTCTGCCATGTATTCTATTTGTAAGTGTGGTAATGTGAAATTATATGTTCTTTTAAAATCTCATCTTTTGTCTCTCTTCTTTGCCACCTATCACTGTCCAGTTTTAGCCTTAGGGTCAGAACAGTCTTAACAGTCCTTAGATGTCCTCACCATGCTTGTAGTGCATGGGAGTAGTGCAGCCTTTGAGTAGTAATAACTACACCTAGAATGCTGCAATCACCTATCTACGAAGTATCAGAGTGCTAAGAGTTTGGACAGTTATTTGGCAATTATGAGGCTGTCATCACAGCTCGGTAAAGGGTGAAAATAATGAGTATAGGAAAGATATGTATAACGGAAAGCTAGAGAGAAGCTGCATTCTCCTCTATCCTCTCCGTATTAAAATCTAGACAAGGAAAAAAGTGAGGAACAAATATTTTTAGCTACAGACAACAGCTGGCCTAGGAAGTAAAAGTCAAAGATCTTATATATCTCAAGTGCTAAGATGCAGATCCCTCACCTAGACATTTATTCTAATCGAAGGCTGGATGATCCTTTGCAAGTAATGAATACTGGATCAGAATAATTACTTACTTTTTTGGAAAAAAGCTACAGGTTAGAATAGGCACAAGTAATCTGTACTCACTCTGAACTATTATTGAGATAGTGGAGAGTGATGTAAAGGAATAAATTCACAAAAAATGATTATTCCACATATTATAGTAAAAGCAAACTAGAGTGGAAGCAACACAAAAGAATCAATAACTGTTGCTGCCTTACTGCTTGGAGTGGACATTTTAGAATGGTTTACAAGGGCTTTGACTTTTTTTTATAATTTATAGACTATTTGGAATTAGGAAAAGTGTATAGTGTTGTTCTTTGACATCACATGTGGCACTAAGTCTGGGATGCAGTTGATTCCTAGTTTTATTTTTTGGAGCACTGCAATTTTACCTACTCTTACTGTATTTTGCTTAACATGAGTAATTTCCTTTAAATGACAGTCTTGTAATCTGTATACAGGTGTGGATATGTGTGTGTGTGTGTGTGTGTGTGTGAGTGTGTGTGTGTGTGTGTGTGTGGTGTGTGTGTCTGTGTGTCTGTGTATGTGAGTGTGTGTGTGTGTGTTTGTGCATGCGTGCCTGCGTGCATGCATGTGTGTGCGCGTGTGTGTGTATACATATATATATATATATATATATATATATATATATATATATATATATATATATATATATATATATATATATATATATGTATTTAAAAAACCTTGAACAGCATATTACATGTTTTTTGACTATATCTGGCTCAACTGCAGAAAGGGACAGAGTGTTGAGTGTGCCACAACTGACCCTGGTATGGAATGCAATCCAAGCACAGGAGAAGGCAGATGGGCAGAGCTGGCAATCAGCATCTGATTTTGATTTGTCAGACTTGTGTGGAGGCTTCTAAGATAGAGCTGATGCATACACACCTGCTATAGGATAGAAAGACATGAGCCTGTTGCTCATTGCACATCAGCGCACTTACCTATGAAGAAATGCATTGCAGTGCAGCTTGGTCAAACATGTGGAAACATGGAATGGCCTTATGCCAGGAGATCCCACAGCTGCAGAAGGGACTGTATTTAGGGACAAAATACAAAAATGATGGCCCTTCTGGTGGCTTGCAAACCCCATTTTTTATTAAACCTCTTTACTAACGGAGTCTTAAGCAAATTGCTAATAAAATAAGAACATCGTCTATTAACAATCCAACTCGGTTGGAGTGCAGACAGCATTCTGAACATGCATAACACACAGATATTATATAACTTTAAAAGCTGGTATTTAATAAGATTAACTGACTGCTAATAGTGATTACACCACTATGTAGCAAGGTGATAGTAGGTAAAATATAAATATAAGTAGCAAGTGATAAATAGCAGCAAGTAGCAACAGCAAACACCAACAACATAAACAACATGGAAGAGACAAAAAAGGTATACCTATCAAAAGAATGTCCTTACAAGTTACAGGTACATGACCATGGTCATGCCATGATCCTGACACTATGTTATCATAATTCATATATGAAAATAAATTAATATAAACCATATTTGTCCAGTAATTTAGACCAAAACCATAACACAAAGATGATGTTGTCACAATTGTCCTTCAGTTTCAATACGTTGGCAAAGTTCTTAACTGAGAGAGGCTCAGAAGTCTTCACCTATTTTGCAATACATATATATATATATATATATATATATATATATATATATTCCTTGTTACTGCTGAAAGTTGTAATATCCACATCTTGAACTGATGGCTTTTTTTGAAACAGTAGCTGGGAGTTTGACCTGTAAAAAAAACAGTGGAACAAGACACCTGGAAGTTTACAGAACCAAACATATACTTCTCTAAGTATTTCTAGAGACACAATACCGAGGTATACTTTGAAAATTTTAACACAATGCAATGTAATGCATCCATTTTTAATGCTTCACATCCTACACATGATATTCAGTTAGGAAACTCAGAGGTGTGATGTCACCAGGGAACCTGCACCTTTTATGAAAGAAGAAGAATGTATTCTCAAAGATTTGGAGCCATGCTTTAAAACGTCTAACAAGGCCTTCTAAATAAGGTACAGATTTCTCTTGATGTGAGGGTTATCACCTCATTATTCATTAGCAGTCAAGTTTTGATGTGGGAATGGGCGCTTCAACCAACTTGTTTGTCAAATACATAAATACCCTATATCTATACCTAAGGTCCTGCTAAAAGGTATTATTCTCTAGATTCCACTCCACTTTAAGAATATGAAATAAGGATAGAACCAGTCTCCAAAAACCTTGCTGTTTTTCAAAAGACCTTTTAATGTCAGATGAATCTGATGTGAGTTATATGATCCCTTCAAATGAATGGAAAAAGACTACCAAACCATTCTTCACTTCATGGAGAAAATATGATAAGAAAGTTAGATACTATTTTTGTCTAGAGTGAAATGTTGCCTGGAACCCACTCAAAAAGTTCTGCAAACAAAGCAGTTTCATGTTTTTTCCAGTGTGTAATCATTTGCATTTTATTTTGCCACATTAAGTTGTTGAGAAATTTGTTTTTCAGTACACCTTACGTGAAGGTATCACTGATATATTTCCATATACATAAAAAAAGGGAAGGGGTCACAAACATTTTAGCCACTGCCACCTTCCAAGATAGCAGAAAGCCTAGTGTTCTCCAGAGATGAACTTGTACAATGGCTTTGTTTCCAAATGGAGACATCAACAATGGAAATGGATTGGGGGTAATGTTAACTGCTCACATAGCCGGCCTTAGGCATAGGTCAACTAGCAGGCCACCTAGGGCACTGCTCTAGCAGAGGAGCTTTTCCAGTGATCTGGATGGTGTAGGTATGCCAGGATGGAGGCATCAAGTGGTGTGGGTGGCACTGGGACCCTTTTGCCTAAGCTGGTTCTGACTGCTGAGATACTTGAAACATGGTCCACACCAGAGGAAATGGTTCAAAGTATCATTGGCTTAAGTTCACAATAACTGTGATTGACTGGAAAGTATTCATTCTTCTTCCTATTCACTTTCATCCCTGGAAGGTTAATAGACTAAGAGCCTTCGTGATGATAACAAATAAGACCTACCGAAGACTTTTGGTAAAAGATAAAGCAGTTTCCTGCGAACCATAAATCTCTAGACTGTACTTTTGTAGTGTATAATCATGGGAGCTCTTGAAAGAAATAAAGGGTCTACTTGGCTGGTTCTGTAGGAAGAGGAAAAAACCTAGGGGCATAGGATAATTTTAATGTATATGTTGAGGAAGGAGGAATAGGGGGAATAAAACTGAGTCTACCAAGACTCTTGGACACTGAGAACTATGCTGGGTAGGGCCTGTATTGCTCTATCAAAATGTATGGAGATAGGTCATCCATTTCAAATCCTCCCATAAGTACTACTAATGAACTGAAATTACGTTCTTTTTTTCTAAGGTCACTACACACACCATTGCAGGTTATAGAAATGTGTAGAGTTGTTTTATATCTAAATGAACAGGATAAAGATTATCTTTCCCTTATCTGCCAGAGAAATCCAGACTGAGATAGTGAAAATAGATAAGGAAGATGCTCAGTCATTTCCTCTGTTGGTAGTTTTGCATGCAGCTTAGCATCCCTGTTGACTAAAGAAGCAAGTCTATTATTAGTGACCCTACTTGGGTCTTTCCCCAGTTCAGGAATAATAACGATTGCAGATTTTTGAAAGGATGATTTAATATGACCAAAAAGACCTTTTAGGACTGTGGTCAACAGTTTTTTTTTTCATTTCAAATAAAAATTCCATATCAAGGCCATCTGGTCCTGAAACATTACACACAGGGCCTGGCTGAAGGACTTTCTTAACTTCCTTCAAGCTATCAGGGCAAGAGAAGAGTACTTCTGCACAGCAGATAACTGGAGACGTTCACCAAAGCACAGAAAAGTATTGAGATTCATTCCAGGAGATTTGCCTGAGTTATAAAAAAATACTAATACTAGTCCTGAGACACCTTTATTCAAAACAAATTATATCCCTTTCCATTTTAAATGAATAGCAGTTAAAAAGCATTGCTGGCATCTTTGCTTGATTCTACAGGCCAAGAGTTTACCCAGTAAATTCCACTCAGCTCATTATCTTAACCTCACTCTCTCCGAAAAGAACCTTTAGCTCTCCGGTTTCCAAATGTTTAAAGTTTTATGTAAATACCTTTCTTGATATATCATATTTTTCTAAATCTAACTCTTTTTCACTAGCCCCATGTTTGAATGACTTGGTATTCTAGTTCCTTAATGTTTTTTTCAACATCTTAGGCTTTGTAATTTTGCATAATTCTTTGAGGTTTTGTTTGAGGTTGTCCTACCATAGCTAGGTAAACACAACCTAACCAATTACGCTTTAAATGATGCTGATCCCCTTCTTTAGAAATAAGATGAACTCCCTGTGCCAGCATTGATAAAATCAAGCTTTCATGGGTTTGATTTGAGAGGTATGGAAGAAAGGTTTTACTGGTGCTCTCATTTTATGAAAGGGGTGCTGCTATAATGTCTTCACTGACAGTGTCTGCAGTTAAGGCCTTGAAGATTAAGAAAAAAAAATCTACTAGAGGAAACAACTTTTGAGGTTGGAAAGGTGCAACAGTCTTTGTAGGGATGCAGTTCCCTCCAAACATAAATCAACAAATGCAAATGACACGCTTGATTAATAGTTGTCTGGGTTTTGATGTACTTCTCAGCAGGGAGACCTGTCTTGTGTCTCTCAAAAGTTCATTGATACATTGAAATTGCCTGCTAGTATAACTGATGCAGCTTACAAAAAAAAAAAAAAAAAACACTAAACCTAATATAGTTAATCCTTTTTGTGTAATAAACTTCTCCAAAAACCCACCTTCCAACAGTATCCAGAGCTTTGTCCATGCCATAGTTTACTGCATCTACTGTCTGCTAACTACTTACAGTTTTCACCAATGGCACACAGCTTCACAGAAACAAATGTACGCTTCTGCAATACCCAGATGGGTCTCTAGTCCTGTGTAGTGCTTCTGACACTGCTGCCATATCCAGTATGCAGCATTCAATAAACACATGATTATTGATCTTTATAAATGACACAAAATTCCCCTTGAAAACCAAGACTAAATTCATGAGCATCAAAATTTATAACATATATAATCAACTCATAGATCATTATAAGTACTTAGGACTCATAATCAATAACAAGCTCCTTCATGCCACATCAGTACCATAATTCAGGACACACAGAACCCAGGTGCACACTACAATCTAATAGTTGTCAATTACAGGAGGAAGAATCTCAAGGCATGGCTGGAAACAGGGATAGATATACCTAAGGTGAAACTGAGCAGCAAAAATGTTGGTATGAGCGAGTGCGGTCACTGCTTTCAATGCTATCATATGTTGATAGAGAAGAAGTGCACCATTGCTTATAATGACATTGCAATTAATGGACACTATGATTGCACTACATGACACGTTGTACTGTGCACTTTGTTTTGTATGTCCTGGCTTTTACATTGACAACACTGAGGGAAGATTCAGAGACAGGGTCTATGAGCATTTATACAACATTAAAAAACAGAAAATTATGAATGCACTTTTTAAACATGTGCACCAGAATCCTGGACATCACTTTAAATTTTTGATTTTGTAACAAGTACTATTAAATGATAGTGGGGTCCATGGACACTAGCCCTTGAAAAGTGCAAGCTATACTGGCAACTGTTCTTGAAGGCAGATTTGTGGCCAGGTTTAAATGAGCAGTTTTCTATTGTATGCTTGGTTTAGTTAAAAGCACTGCAAAGATAACATGTTTTCATCTTAACATTTAATGTTCAATTTTATAAACAGTACACAGTATAAAATATAAAATGTTAACTTACATATTTTACTTATGCATTTGTTTCTTAAATTAATTTTAGTTTTAAAACTTTGCATATCTTTTAGCCTAAATTAAATGTCTGTTTTAAGTCTTTTATGAAGGAAAGGTTACTATCAAGCAGTTGTCTCTTGTAAGGATGCTTGGTAGTCATATAATATAGTCCATGATGGGGGTTCTTGAATTCTATTGGTGAAAGCAGAACTTTTAAAGAGGAAGTTGTTTCATGTATTTTATCTGATGAAGTTTTTAATTTTAAGACAAAAGTGCTCATGTATTCAAGTATTTTTAAAATTAAAGGATTGAAGTTTATACAGTCCCCCGGATTTTGCATGCCTTGCGCTGTGTGCAGGATTAGTGCAGGAGCTCTAGCAGGCAATATGACTGCCGTGCGATCCAGGAACAGCCTGCAGGGGCATGCACAAGCACTCCTGCACTAGTCCTTCATAGACTAAGCCCATGTATGCAAATCACCCCATTTGCAAGAGAAATCCATGCAAATGAGGTGAATGTGTGATCCAGGAAGCTTGAAACCGGCTGTGCAGGACTAGTGCAATCTGTAGAAATGTACTCTGTTAGTAACTGAGTACATTTCTGCCAAATCCAAAACTGGGATGTGACAGCTCCAAATAAAGGTTGCATATCAGTCAGGAAGCATGCCAATGGCCAAGTATAAGGCCATTCGCATTGCAAACAGTGTAAAAAAATTAAAAAATCAACTTCTATTTTAAGCATAGGGCAGCAGTGTGCAAACGGGATCGGGGGGAAAATAATAAAATAAACCTGAAATAAGCATTCTAACTAAAATCACTCTTCTGCCATAAAAGTCAAAGGCAGGCAGAAGACACCATGGCCAGTGAGTAGAGGTTGCTAAGGGGGAAGGCTCCGTGTGAGACATGTAACTATGCATTAGCAGGCAATCCTATGCAAATGAGGGGAATGATAGTAAATCCCAGTTTTCCCCAGCATGCTAGTCAGGACCCAACAGTGTAAGAGTAGGATTAGCTTGGTGCAAGCCTAGGAGTTAGCTGACATCATGGGGGGGGGGGGGTGTCAGGCACAGTGTAAGTGGATTGGAGTCCTGTGGCTCAGGTTTGCTCCTAGCTAAGCACAGCTAAGCAATGGGGTGTGTCTGACTCTGCCTAGTACTCTTTACATTGCCTAAGCAGGTGTGCATGCCACGCACCGGGTTTTAAAGGTTTTAAAAAAAGTTAAACCAGGAAATAGCAGCTCTGTGCACATGCGAGCACTGTGTTTGTGCGGCACACCCCTGTGCTTAAACAGAAAGGCAATGGGAAGGGAATACAGCCATAGGAAGGTAATCTAGGAGAACTAGCATAGCTGGTAGGTGAAATGTATCAGAATCAGCCAATTACACAGGCAGAAGACCACACCAGCCCACTACTATAAACTATGCAAACACCTTCCCCTCTGGTGTTTCCCACACTGTACATCACTGGTGTAAACAAGTGGGGAACTTTTAACAATAAAAACAACAAAATGATAGGGGCTGCAATAGGTATTATACAACAACTTCTGGAAGAGGCTGAGGGTGGTGAGGATGTGAATGCTGTCGACCAACCCACAGTAAGGAGACGGCAAAGAGTGTACAGACCCAGGATAACCTACCAGGGGCTACATGAGCTGGAGATAGTGGAGATCTATAGGGTGGACAGGGACCTCCTATAGCAAATTGTTGTGCTGTGTCAGCCACGCCTGACACACAGAACTAACAGAGGGGAACCCATCCTAGTGGATACCAAGGTATGTGTAGGCCTAAGAATACTAGGTACAGGTACCTTCCAAAGGCCAACTGGGGATATGATAGGGATCTCACAGTCATCAGCATCCAGGGTACTCCACTAGTTCCTGGATGACCTGTCAGCACATGGTGAGCACATATATTTCCCCAACACCCATGAGGCATTGGCCAGAAATATGCGTCTCTTCCACCAAATGGCAGAATACCCTGAGGTGGTGGGTGCTATAGACTGTTTGCACATATGAATCAAAGCACCACCCGGTGAGCAGGGTAGGGTCTACATCAACCCCAAGGGCTTCCCCTCTATGAACTGCCAGGTTGTGTGCGATGCCCAGGGCATAATAATGAATGTGTGTGCTGGCTGCCCTGGAAGCTATCATGATTCCTACATCTGGCATCTGACGCAGCTGTATCAGAGATTTGCCAATGGGGACATCCCTCACGGTCACGTAGTGGAGGATGCTGGATATGCACTGGATCCGTGGCTGATGACACCCATCAGAAATGCACAAACACCCGAACAAGAACTCCATAATGAGGCACATGCACAGGCCAGAATTATAGTAGAGCATGTGTTTGGGATGCACAAGTCACGGTTCCAGTGCCTGGACACATCCGGTGGACCCTTGCAGTACTCACCAGCTACATGTACCCAAATTGTCATCGTATGTGCCATGCTACACAGTACGATCCTGTGGAAACAGCTGCAGCAGGAACAGCACAGGGCAGGTCCACACAGCACCCCACCATTACCAAGGCCTGCACAGGCACATAGTGACTCGGAGGATGAACAACCTGAGCCTGCCCCAGTAGGCAGAAGGACACGTGCCCAGTATGCCCTGGCCTTGGCAAAGAGGCAATGCATAGCACATATACTGACACAGGAGGGACCCAGGAAATAACAACTCTCTTTGATTCTCACATACAGTAAAAGGGATGCCAAACTTGACACTACCTGTGCTCAACCATGTGTAGGGAGTATACTAGGTGCATCCAACATAGGCATCCCTGCAGCATCACCCTCAATACTGGGACACCCACAAGGTAAGTGACTCACACATGCCAGTCAGTGTAGTTCACATACCCACCAACAGTCACAGCCAGCAGGACAAGTGTAGACAAATACAAACAAAGGCGGTGCTATGGCCTCTGAATGATGTCTATGGGTAACCTCCCCCCCAGGCCTACACAGACAGACCACAGCAGGTCAGGCAGTGGGATGTTAGTTCTGAAGGGTAGGAAGTCAGAAACTAATATGTAGGTAAATCAAAGCTATGATCTGTAGTACACTGGTATGCCTCTAGTCATATTGATAGCTTAGAATACAGAATGAAATGGAGTACCTGACATACCAGTACAATCATAGCAAATGTGTACAAGTGTCAGGTGTGCCCCCCCCATCTTACATTGTAATGTAATGACAGTCAGGTATGCCCCCCAAACCTGTGCAGACATGTATAAATAGTCAGGTGTGCCCCCATCCTATGTAGAAATGTAGTAACAGTCAGGTGTGCCCCCCCCAAATCCTGTGTAGAAATGTAGAAATAGTCAGGTATGCCCCACCAGCCTACGTAGAAATGTAGTAACAGTCAGGGTTGCCCCCCGCAATCCTGTGTAGAAATGTAGAAATAGTTAGGTGTGCCCCCCCATCCTACATAGAAATGTAGTAACAGTCAGGTGTGCCCCAACAATCCTGTGTAGAAATGTAGAAATAGTCGTGTGCCCCCCATCCTACGTAGAAATGTAGTAACCGTCAGGTGTGCCCCCCAATCCTGTGTAGAAATGTAGAAATAGTCAGGTGTGCCCCCCCATACTATGAAGAAATGTAGTGAAAGTCAGGTGTGCCTCCCCAATCCTGTGTAGAAATGTAGAAATAGTCAGGTGTGCCCTCCCCATCCTATGTAGAAATGTAGTAACAGTCAATGCCAAATGATTGACGTATACCCTGCAGAAACAGTATGCTACCTGTAGGTGTACAACACAAAAGTCTGCACTGTAGTACAAACTACCTGGATTCGATCCACACATTCATTACAGACGGGCATACTGGGCATGCTCACACACTTAAACAAATGAAGGCCTTGTCTGCAAACATCAGTGGACCAGACATATCTGGCAGTCACAGATGTTAGTGCAGACACTCCTCAGTATGCACCATTCATGCTTTGCACGCACACTGGATAGGAATACAGACATATATCTAAGGACAACACACTATAATAAACCAAAGGTAGATGTACATAGATGTGTGAAAGAGGTTGAATGTGACAAGGAGCCATCCAGGCCTGTCCCACCCAGCACACAGCCAAAGGGCCACAACCACATGAGGTTCAGATGTCACTCACTGTAGATACTAGTCACCCGGTATCTGTCAGCATTACAGACTATGTGGTGCACGTGCTAACTGTGCAACATGACAGTACTAGGAAGTAGTCATCTAGCAGCTGTATACACGTACCTGTGAAATATGACCCTGTGTGTGCCTGCATGTGGTTTGTCAACCTCTAGATGAATGGGTTATGACCCATGCACACACACTGCCATCCCCATAGCTCTACAATGACAAGCCTGCTGAGGTCATACACTGTGAAATACACCTTTGGGAGAGTGGCAGCCCAGTAATCTTGGTGGCATGTCATATAACTGCATACTGTTGTAGTATAATAAACTAGTTAGTTAGGAGTTCCAATTTCATTTTCTGTGTGTTTCTACCAAAAAAACAAAAAAAAAACAAAAATAATCCTTGTTTTCCCGCCTTCCTCGACTAGTTTAGACCAGTTTACAGGCATTGCTGTATTCTGGGCTGTGGTGTAGTTCCTGTGTTGTCCATTACCTTACTTGGATAGAAGGAAGTTTCTTTGCTCACCAGTGGGAGTGGGGAGCCTTGAGCAGCCTACCTGTCCTTGGGGGAAGTGACCACAGCACAGGAAGCTGTAGTAATTGGTTGTTTGGGACCATTTCTAGCTCTTTTGTAGTTCACTGTTTAAAATCCGCCTCTGGGCATTTTTTTCTGGCTATACTGCTCAGACAAGCTCCACGTGGGTTTACAGAGTGGTCCTAGCAGCAAGGAACTCAAAAAAGTGACTACCTTCTGGATTTAAGTATCTTTGCTTTTTTTTCACTTGAAATAGCTTCTGTAGCTTACCTTGAACCAGCCTGAACTGTTTTTTAACTGATTGCTGCATTATTTTAAAATCTGCATTTAAAGTTACATATTAGTCGAATTTGATCGAAAGTTTGCTTGTTTGTTTGTTTAATTTAACTGTGGAGGCTGTCCACTAAAGTGTGCTAGCCTGTGTAACTAATTTATCACTGTCTCTGCATTTTCTGTGTGTTTCTACCAAAAAAACAAAAAAAAACCAAAAAAATAATCCTTGTTTTCCCGCCTTCCTCGACTAGTTTAGACCAGTTTACAGGCATTGCTGTATTCTGGGCTGTGGTGTAGTTCCTGTGTTGTCCAAGGAAGTTTCTTTGCTCACCAGTGGGAGTGGGGAGCCTTGAGCAGCCTACCTGTCCTTGGGGGAAGTGACCTTAGCACAAGAAGCTGTAGTAATTGGTTGTTTGGGACCATTTCTAGCTCTTTTGAAGTTCACTGTTTAAAATCCGCGTTTGCATGGCTTTGCGCGGTCATGCGCATAGCAGCACCGGTTAAACTTTTTCTGGCTCCGCCAAGTCTGCTCTTCAAATTTTCCCTTAAGGAAGCTCTACTCTTAGTATAACCAGACTACTCACTGTATTATAAGCCTAGCACTTGTTCTCAATACTTCTCTACTAAGTAAGCACTCTCGTACTAAGTAAAGCACTACATCTACTTACCACCCCTGTGAATACCCACTTCCCTTAAAGGTATACCACTCCCTTATACTGTTCTAGCATGTCGAGTGGTAGATTACTGGTGTCATCTCCAGTTCAGCTGGTCAATCTGGGCATCTTGAGACAATGCTACAATTGTCTCATGTACACAGACAACCCTCTCCTCCTCCCAACAAACACAAATACATGTGAGAGATGCAACTATATAGCCAAACTGGAGGCTGAACTCTCTCAACCCAGGGTTGGCATGAGCAGACAGGAGGAGATGGCAACCACACACACAACAATCCCAGTCCCACATAGACCTACCACAACTGCAAACCAAACACATAAAAACACAAAGACATACTCGGAGGCTCTAATAAAAAACTTACCAAAACAACAGAGGCTCCCAAAGCAGACATCCATAAATCCGCCACCTCAAAACAAAACACATGCAACACATACTTCAATAAATCAGTGTGTCGACCAATCGCAGCCCTTAAGGCCAAACACCTTGCCTGACACACTAGTAATAGGTGACTCCATAGTCAGGCACACTGATGTCCCACTGACCAGGCTGAACAAGGAGAAGGTGACTGTGAGCTGTCTATCGGGGGCTAGGATCCGCCACATAACACACGCACTCAGGTCACTCCAAAGCAAGTACAAATATGACTCCGTCATTGTCCATGCTGGTGTGAATGACCTGAGATGTACCTCCCTGGACTACATGAAAAGAGACATAGAGGAGCTCTCCGATTATGTAGCCCAGGCTGGTATGACCCTGACCCTGAGCAGCATCTTGCCCTCACCAAGAATGATACCACAATACAAAGACAAGATGATCAGCTTTAACAATTGGCTCGAGTACTGGTGTCATTCTAAGGGGATCCAATGTCTGTCTGCCTGGGATGATATGTTGGACAAGTCACGCTGCTTCAAGGGATGGCTTACACCTGTCACCACTGGGCTTCCGGATATTGGCTAAGGCTCTTGCCACCCCCATAGTGCCTTTTTAGGCAAGGCTCAAAAGACAAACCCACCTCCTTAGAAAACAAAAATGGAAAAAACTAAGGGTAATGCTGCTCAACGCCAGAAGTCTAAATCTCAAGATGCAGGCACTTGATGCACTCCTCAGCATGGAGAACATCGACGTCTGTGCAGTAACTGAAACCTGGTTCAAGGCTCCTGAGAGCACCCCAGCTACCAGGCTATACCTTGTATTATGCTTTTCGCCCCAAAACCCGGGCGAACCACAAAGGGAGGGAGTGTCCATATTCATAAAGGACACCCACACCTCCAGGTTAGTAGCAACACATGAAGCATCAGAGACCATACAAGTGCAACTAACCATAGGCAAAACTGCTATACAACTGGTAGCATGTTACAGACCACCCTCCCAATCTCAAGAACCCCACTCAGCCTTCCTGAAGACATTGGAGGATATGAATGTATCACAAAATACCATCATACTGGGAGACTTCAACTACCCAAACATAGATTGGGTACATTATTCTAGCCCTAATACCCTAGCCCAAAGGTTCCTGGAATTCATAAATTCAAATGCACTGGAACAACTAGTCACCTCTCCCACTAGGGAGATAATATACTAGACCTGATCATCACAAACATGGGGACAAAATGCTCCACACCGAAGTATACCCCTCACTAGTGAGATCTGACCCCAAACTAATCACCCTGGATATACATATCCCACCTCCACCCCCAGCACAAAAGACCACAGTGAAAAACTTCTCAAAAGCAGACTTCACTCTTCTTAAGACTGAGATGGTATCCTTTAAGCCCACTGTGCCAGTGAATACCACATCCCACAATGCCGAATCCTTCACAAATGCTTTCTATGGACATCTCCAAGAATGCATGGATCATGCAATCCCAAACAAATCCAAGTCCCTCTCCACCAAATGTAAGCATCCTGTCTGGTGGACCTCAGCCATAAACAAATTGTATAACAAAAGAAGGAAGCTACTGCACGCCAGAGTGAAATCCCATGAAGGGAAGACATCTCTGATCAACATTAGCAGAAAACTACGTTCTCTCATAAAAACATCCAAGGCAAACTTTGAGAGAAAAATCGCTAAGGACACTAAGGATAACCACAAAGCCTTCTTCAGCTATGTTAGAAACCTGGGCGGAAACCCTCAGATATGCTCAGAGTTGGTTCACAACAACAAAAAATATACTGAACCCACAGATATTGCTAACATTCTGGCTGAGAGGTTCAGTGCAAATTTCTCGCCTCCTTCACCCCCAAAAGAAGAAATACTTATCCCAGCTGAATGTAATCTCCCTGTCATCTCAGATGTCCAAGTGAGAACCGCCCTAAACAAAGCAAAAAACACAGCATCAATGGGACCTGACAGTATCCCAGGGTGCGTGTTACGTGAACTCCAAGAGGAGCTAAACCCACACATAAAAATGCTATTTAACCTTAGCCTTACTGGGATATGTATCTGAACACTGGCGTACAGCAACAGTGGTCCCACTCCACAAGGGGGGGGTGCCTCTACAGACCCTGGAAACTACCGCCCATAAGCTTAACTAGCCTGGTCTGCAAAGCTATGGAAAGAATCATTATGGAACTCATAAACAGAGACATAGGGGACCTACAGACACTTGACCCCACCCAGTTCGGCTTTGTAAAGGGCAGATCCTGCCTTTTAAACCTGGTTGACTTTTTCAAAACAGTCACTAGAGCCATTGATGAGGGCAAAGCAGTCCATACAGCATACCTGGACTTGGCTAAGGCCTTCGACACAATACCCCACTCAGGCATCATAGATAAGCTAAACAGCTTAAAAGTAAACCCTTATGTCACTAGATGGGTTGCAAACTGGCTAAAGGACAGAACCCATAAAGTTAAAATCGCTGGAGCAATGTCAGACTCAAAGCCAGTCACAAGTGGTGTCCCACAGGGATCTGTCCTGGGACCCCTCTTGTTCGGCATTTATTTCTCAGATGTTAAAGCAAACATGGGAGGCATGTGGCTGACAAAGTTCGCAGATGACTGCAAACTAGGCGCCATAGTCGATACACCAGCAGACACACACATCCTACAAAAAGGCCTCACTGAAACGAACAACTGGTGCTGTAGTCACGGCCTTAAACTAAATGCCAAAAAATGTATAGTCATCCCTTTTGGAAAAAACAAAGTACCCACAAATTATCACACAGACAGCAACCCACTGAGTACGGAAAAAGTAATTAGAGATCTAGGGACCCAAGTAGACAGCGACCTCTCATTTGACACCCACGTTGCCAAAGTGGTTAGAAAAACATTCTACCTTGCACACCTCATCATGAAGGGATTCACATCCAGATCCAAGGATGTCATTGTACCCCTATATTCCTCCCTCATCAGACCCATGATTGAGTACAATGCCCCATTTGGTATGTACCTCACCCGGCACTTGGAACAGCTGGAGAGACCACAAAAGTACCTCACCAAAATGATCAAGGGTCTCCAACATATGTCTTATTCCGCCAGACTAAAGAAACTTCAGCTCTATTCAGTAGCATACCACCTGCTCAGAGGTGATCTCTGCCTGACGTACAAGGCCATGTCCAATCAGGATCTGATGGACATGCTCCACCTCAAAAAATCCAAATCCATCAGGACCACGAGAGCTAAATACTTAAACCTTGGCGCAAGTATGAATAGGACATGCTGGAGGGATAGATTCATAACCCAGAGGCTTCCCATGCTTTGGAACAGGATCCCAGTTCATATTAGGCAGAGCCCCTCACTGACTCTCTTTAAGAGAAATCTTGATGAGTGGATGGGAGATCGAAAGTTTACCCCAGGGGTCACATCTGTGTCACTGCTAGACAGGGGCACAGTAAACTAATTCTATTATATAAGGGAACCTTCATTGTGTCACTACTAGACAGAGGCACAGTATTCTAGATTTATTCTGTACATTTTTGTACCATTTCATGGGGTGGCAAAAGCCACATCACTATGGCTAGGCTTACAAATGCCCCAGGGCAGATAGCCTAGTACTATACTATGAAACTATGAAACTATGAATCCCAGACATGGAAACTGTGTGTGAGTATGTGTGTGTAGACAGCAATGCTTTTTCGGGAAGTCACACTCCCTACAATTCAAATGCTCTACTTTGGTAAGGCTGCTAATGTCATCCACCTAGAAATACATCTCTTGGAAAATTTTAGCCAAGTAATCTCAGTAGCATGTCCCATATCTGTGTACTGCTGTAGTGTGATAAAATAATTAGGCAGGAGTTCCAATCCCAGACTTGGCCAGTTTCTGCCCATGCAGAGAACAATGCTTTTTAGGGTAGTCACACTCCCTACAATTCAAATGTTCTACTTTGGTAAGGCTGCTGATGTCATCCACCTAGAAATACACCTGAAGGAAGATTGTAGCTCAGTAATCTCCATAGCACATTCCATTAATGTGTGCAGATGTAGTGTGATGAAATAGTTAGGTAGGAGATCTAATTCCAAAATTGTCAATTGTGTGTGTGTAGAGAGCAATGCATTTTAGGCTAGTCACACTCAGTATAATTCAAATGCCCTACTTTGGCAATCCTGCTGATGTTATTCACTGTGAAATGCACCTTTGGGGAAGGGGCACTCCAGCAATCCCTTTGGTGCATCCTATAAAGCATCATGCTGTAATGCGATATAGAACTGTGGTAGGGGTTCTATTGTGTGTGTGTAGAGACAGCAATGCATTTTCAGCTAGTCACACTCAGTATAATTCAAATACCCTAACTTGGCAACCCTGCTGATGTCATTCACTGTAAAATACACCTTTGGGAAAAGGGTATGCCAGCAATCCCTGTGGTGCATCCTATAACAGCATCATGCTGTAGTGTGATATAGAACTCTGGTAGGTGTTCTATTCCCACACATGGCAGTTATGGATGTGCTGTGTGTGTTTCTATGCCTGTGTAGGGAGCAATGCATTTTGGGCTAGTCACACTCAGTACAATTCAAATACCCTACTTTAGCAATCCTACTGTTGTCATTCACAGTGAAATACACCTTTGGGGAAGAGACACTCCAGCAATCCCTGTGGTGCATCTTATAACAGCATCATGCTGCAGTGTGATGTAGAACTCTAGTAGGGGTTTTATTCCCACACATGGCAGTTGTGGCTGTGACCCACAAAGGACATACCATGCCTGAAACATAGGCTAGTCACACTCAGTACAACTCAAATGCCCTACTTTGGCAATCCTGCTAATGTCATTCAATGTGAAATGCACCTTTGGGGAAGGAGCACTTCAGCAGTCCCTGTGGTGCATCCTATAACAGCATCATGCTGCAGTGTGATATATAACTCTGGTAGGGTTTCTATTCCTACACATGGCAGTTGTGGATGTTTTGCGTGTGTTTCTGTAGGGAGCAATGCATTTTAGGCTAGACACACTCAATACAATTCAAATGCCCTACTTTGGCAATCCTACTTATGTCATTCACTGTGAAATACACCTTTGGGGAAGGAGTACTCCAGCAATCTCTGTGCCATGTCCTATAATGGCGTAGTGTTGTAGTGTAATATACTAGTTAGGTAGGAGTTCTAATCCCAGACATGACAGGTGTGTGTGTCATTCATATCCTGTGTGGTGGTGGTGTTGAGTGTGTAACAACTGGACTCAATGTGGAGTGGGTTTTGCAAACTTCTTATATGGTGCGCCAAGTATATATCACAATGTCCACCATACAGGGATAACAGATATGATGTAGCCGAGAGGCTGGGGTGAAAATCCATACCCCTAAATGTGACATCAATGCCAGCTGAACAATGTTAGTGACCCTTGTATTACATAGGGAACACTCTCAACCCATGTGCCATACACACACGCACACACTTGCTGAGGCAACAGCCACTGTGTTGGTAGTACCCTGCATATTGCCCACTATTAACCATGGTGTGATTGCAGTGGGCTACAGAGGGCATGGCAACCTGTCCATCAGTCCAATAGGCATGTACATGCTGACAGTGTACCTCCCTCATGTGCCCCACTCGACACCTGCAACATCTGTGGTGCCATCAAATGTGACCCACAAAGGACATACCATACCTGAAACATAAACCCTGTATGGACAGATGCCACTGACACTAGGGAATCCCAGTATTATGCTATCAATGTAGGTGCCGGGTCAACCTGCTGTCCATTAACAGTTCCTGCCACATGAGGCCAGGACTAGCACATCTGATGATAACACTCTGTGTACATAACATGGGCCAATCACCACTGGCACAGTTCCGCATGTCACTATACATGCATGTGGGAGATGTGCACATCCCAGGCACTGTCCATATCATGGACTAAGGAACACATACATGGCAAGCAATGCACAGTATTGGCCACATGCAATAGTCACCCAGGTGACTGGATGGTGAATACAATACCCACCTGTATTGCCAACTCCAGACACTATACCCCTCAACCATGTTGCAGACCATTGTCATGTGGTCTGATGCCAAGATGTACCCATCACCTAGCCTTGTATAGCCATCTGGCACCATCAACCACAACACACTCGTGAAACAGTGCACCCATGCATGTCAGCACTGGCACCCGTGTCTGTGTGGGTGGTATATGATGCGTATGACCACATTCACAATCACTACAACCCCCATTGGCATACTGAAGCATGCTGTCTAATGCCAGACACCTCCACATACCCTTTGCACATATAACCTCTGTATGACCCCTGTGGTGCACGTGATACCTGCACAGTACTGTGTTGTGACAATCCCACTAGTAATGAGTTGTATTCCTGACCCTGCCAAGTGTGTCAATGTGTGTACGTCCCTGTGAGAGTGTGCCTGTGTTGACACTGACACCTGTTCATGTGGACAGGCACGTGTACTACACCTACCACGTAGCTACCATATCCCTGTTGCAGATGTCACTCACCATCACATATATGTTCTGAGAGCTTCCCAACATGTAACCTATGTGGTGCAGCCACTAACTGCATGGCCATGTGATAGCACTACATAATCGTCAGGGGGTTGATACCCTGTACTGGTAGGCATGTAACACAAACATGCTTAAGTTTTACTCTCCCACCCCTCGTTGGCTTTTCTGAGCCTCTGTCTGCCTTTCTCGTGCCTTCTCTGCTGGATGTGGAGACTTACATCTGCATTGCTTAGGCAGCAGCATGTGTATTTTAAGTGATGCTCAGGATCAGCTGATGGTCTCTGCATGATTGCAGCTCTCCTCTAGCTCACTGCATGTGGAACAGCTGTGGTAACATTCCCATAGCCAATTGCATGGAAACACACACCGATATCTAGAAACATCATGCTGGTGTTAAGCCTTTCATTCACTGTGAGCAGGAACTTGATCTGTTTTTTGGCAAACAGCATATGAGACGGATTGGAGGATATACCTCTAACAACATACACTGTGGAAACAGGCCAACACACAGGAGGGGGATGTGCCTGACCTGTCTACAGACGGTAAGTGCAGCTATACTGCATTTGGAGTAATGTCAGTTTAACAGGGTGTGATTGGATATGGCTGTCCTACATGTTTTCATACCTGCTATGTCAGTGCTCTGTTTATAAGGGAACACCCATTTATAGGGTCTTCTGCAGACTGGCCAGTGTGTGGTGCCTTTTTTTTCAGGTGTTACCCACAGAGCACCTATCTGTGAACTGCAGAAGGTAGTGTGAGGATTGCAGTCTGAAGATGGTGACAGTCGTGAGAGTTACTGACTTCATATCTCTCATAGGACATATGTTGCAACAAACCCAGTTACAACAGTAAATGTATGAGGTTATCACAGCAACATGTCAACAATGGCCCTGCGTATGTGCCTTCAGCCACAACCCTGTAAACATTTGTACATATGTCATGCAGTAAGGGGTCCATATGTGCTGTACACCATAATTAGTGACATCATATCTGATAACTAGCCAGTGAGACATCAGACTGCTACACATGTTATGTATAGTAGGGGTTATATTTGATGACATAACCTAGACATTATGTGGTTGTGTGTATACTACTGAGGTCTGTGCACTTATAATGATTGTTGGCAGTTTGTGTGTATTGTTAATATGCACCTTGACCTATGTACAGACTGTGGTAGGTGTCATTGTTCTTGGTCCTGTTCTATCTGATGTTACATGCTGCTCCACTGTATGTTACCATATCAGCTGACATGTTTGTAGGGCCATACACACACATGTCCCATACCACAGACAGACATCGGAGCACACTGTGTAGCAGCCCACTATATGTAGGGTCAGTGTGTGAGTGGCACATATGAGGTTGGTGTTGAACAGATAGTCCATATGCTGTAATAATATGCTAGCATACCATATGTGGCTGTGGCTGTGTTGACATTTGTTATGGTTATGCACTTTCACACAGGTGTATGTTATTCTATGCTGTGGCATGCCTGTAGGGCCTGCTATATATGCAGGTATATGTGCATTCCTCCATAGGAAATGTAGGCCAGTGTTGAGCCAGTCTGCCTGTAGCCCTCACAGTGCTTTGTTACATGCCTAGCGGCTTAGTGTACTTACCCAGTGAGATGTAATATCCAGATACTTGCCAAATTTTCTGCCGCCGGGCCACCATAACAGTCATGTATGTCAGACAGAGCAGTGGGATGCTGTACAGATGTATGTCAATATCTAGTGGGTAGTATGTGGCCATGGCACCTCTGTACCAGTGGTTAGTATGTGGTAGGACAGGCAGGGATGTGTGAATGCATAACCTATGGGGGCACATGTATACCAGTAGTTACGTGTTATACCCATCTACATGGCTGTTATCTACATTGCAAGGATTGGTCCATATGTCCTGCACTAAGGGGTTATTTGCATACCTCTGGACTTTCCTGAGTGTGTCAGACTGTCCACATATATTGGCCATTATCCCTGCTGTTGTCCACAGGAGCATTACGTGCTAGCAGTGGTAATGTGCTATGATGTCCTTTGGATGCCTGTCAGTAGCCAATGGCACACATGTTAAATGCAGATGTGAACTCCCACACACACCATGTCTGTGAAGACACTCCCTTTTACAGTAGCAATTAGTCTACAAATAGGTATATCAGAATAGATTTGTATGCACATATAGTTATTGATATCTACATATATAGCAACATAACTAGACACATCTGTACACATAGGATGTGCATACATATATAGCTATATATATATATATATATATATATATATATATATATATATATATATATATACATATACATATACATATATCTATATAGACATATATCTATATATATATATATATATATATATATATATATATATATATATATATATATATATATATATATATATATATATATATATATATATATATATATATATATATACATATATATATATATATGGGAGCGCTACAGAATCCTGAAATCCCAAAGTACTGAAGACCATCAGGGGTGAGATGCCTTAAGGTATATGGATGTACATTAGCATACAATCCACCTTAGCTAAATGCAGGCCTACTGCCACCTGCCGTACAGAATGTTCTGCTTGTGACTGTGTCAGTTATGCCTTGTTATGTAACTGTTACATCCCATTGTGTCAACTGTGGTCTTTACCCCCTAGGGATTGTCTACAGAGTGTAAATAGAGGCTGCTGAACTATACATCTGCATTACTTACTGTTGATTGTTTGGTATCCTGTGGCCCAGTCTGTCCTTATTATTGTACTACTTGATAGCTTTGGCCTGGACAGCAAAATTTGTTAACTTTTCCAAACTACTGTATTAGTATAATTGTTTCACAGTTGCATTACTCAGTTTATGTGGATGCCCGTTTCTAAACAGCTATACCACATGACATATACAATTGTAATAGTACATAAAATAAAGCTTTCCCATTTATGCAAACCTGTGTGTGGTGTTATATCCTTTGATTTCTCTGTGGGTATATGTTGCAGGCAGTGATTGTCATTTGTATGGGTGGCTGTAGGAATAGTGACTGTTCCATATTGTGTGCACCTACTACATATATTATGTGTAGTTACACACACACATATATATATATATATATATATATATATGAATATATATGTATATATATATATATATATATATATATATATATATATATATATGTATGTATATCTGTATCTGCATATATATGTCTGTGTAAATGTATCCTAGGGATGCCCATGTCGTGTCAGGTCCTGGTTATGTGATCTGCAACACTTGGTAGTGTATTACAGGGTGGACGTGTTTGGCTTGGGGGGTATACCTATTCATACTAGACATATATTGTTTGGGGCCTCTCAACCCCATTAACGATGCATGTGGACATATATGTTTTTGTTATTTACCCATTGTTTTCTACAGATGTATGTCTGTATATACCTATATATAGATATATTACATTTATATATATATATATATATATATATATATATATATATATATTTACATAAATATAACTATGCCCGTATATACCTATATATATATATATATATATATATATATATAGATAGATATATATATATCTGCTTACATATATGTAGCTTGCTGTATATATTTAGACATATAGATGTAGACATATATATCTTTATAGATGTAGGCATTTGTATGTATATATATTTTATATATATACACATATATATATATATATATATATATATATATATATATATATACATATATATATATATTTCTATATATTTCCATCTATATCTACATATATAGGATATGTTTTATCTATTTAGATATTAATAAATACACACACACACACACACACACACACACACACACACACACACACACACACACACACACACACAGACACACACACACACACACACACACACACACACACACACACACACACACACACACACACACACAGACACACACACAAACATCTATACATTGAAATACATTTCCTGCACTGTTGAATGACTGGGCTGGATGATATGTTTGTGAAAACATCAGGGTTATGTATGTCTGATATGGCTTAGTGGTAAATCGCTTTGCCTATGGTGTGTAGGGTCCTGGGCTTGAGCCTTGCAAAGGCTGTTTATTTTGTTGCTGGGCAGAACAAGGGCCGTTGGATACAGAGTAATTAAGGCACTTTTGAGCAGTTGTAAGTGGGTTTGCGTGGGGTTGTGTGGAGGTAAGCACTGCTACCATCCGGTTACAGTTTCTTATACTCAGTTAGCTTCTAAATTGCTTAACCTGTGTAGGTGTTGCTAACCCCTGTGCAAGCAGGCTAAAATCTGCCTACTACTGCTGAAAAGTGCTTACTCCCACTTACCCCCACACTAAATTCTTTAAAATAAAAAAGGGTTGATTGGAAAGTGGTGAAAAAGTAGCACAAAAAGGGTAAGACAGTAGCGGAAATAGCTAGGGATGTGCATGTAGATTCTGGAGAAGGCCCATAGCTGCCCATTTCTACTACAGCAACTGCTGTGCATATACACTGAATTTGGAGGTAGATTTGGACACTCAAACCACTGAGAGAGAGGGGTGAGGACAACAATAATAGGTTTTGATGCCAATTAGACCAGATTACATGTGTCCAGTGGACACGTGTGCGAAATGTATAGCTATGTATGGGGCGAGATTTTTTTGTGGGAACAGATTTCCCTTTTTTTTTTACGTGAGAGTGGGATGTTGGGGTGGGGTAGTAGGTATATTTGGGGATGTGGGCTGAGTAGGTTAACAGACAAGACAAACAAGATGCATACAGTGGTGGTATATGACATGTGTGGGGTAAACACCTTAATGGAGAGGGGTGTTGGGAAATCAGAAGCCCATGATCCCCCTAGTGAAAACAGTGGGACTGAGTCCCCCACCCATGGGCAGTCACCACTGCACCTTCACAGCCCCAATGGTGACTGTGCTGGGGGCTGAGTCGCAGAGCCTGACTGATACTCTAGTTGTGACACACAGCCCTTGAGCTGGCGTAGAATATCACCAAGTGGCTGGTTTCACTCTCTATGCACCATGACCCCGACCTGGTGACAGGTGACAGGTTCCTGTCCGCGCCCAATCCCGGGGGGGGGGACCCCATCCCCTGAGGTTTTTCTACCCAAAGGTGATGCAGGAACAATGGACAGGGAGGTCCCGGGTTGGACCCCAGACATGCTGGTGCCTGATGCCACAGCCAGCTGAGGTGAGACAGGTGGGTCTTCTGGGACCGGCCTTCCCAAACGTGCTATAGTGTTTAGATTTCATCATCATATGTGGGTTAGTAATAGTCAACACATTCCAGGGTTAGGTATAACAGCATGCATAGATATTCCCATTAACCCAGACACCATATATGGAACAGTTGCATAGCAAACAGAACACGTGCATATATGGGACTACAGTGGTATTAAGAACAGCATGCAAGTACATTGATGGCACCATGCCACAAGTGTTGGAATATTGCATTATAGCACATGCATGGGAGCAATTAATATATTTATCAAACAATTGGACATTACCAGAAAATAGGTGTCATTACGTACCAGTTGAGGTGGGTATGTTGATTATTGTTGGAGATATGGTGGGGGAGAGAAAGATGTCAATTAACAACTTTTATATTCCTGTAGTCCACATTACTTTCCTAGTCAGTGCTGTTATCTGTACCTCACATGTCTTACTACACTACCATATAGCCTTAGTTTGGACAGTGATATGGCTGTCATCATCGTTATACATGAACTGTTTTTTGCCTGCAGTATACACCTCTTACCTGGTATACCTGTGGAGGGAATGTTTGTTTATACTAACTGTTTCTACACATATTCCCAGATTCTGGGTTGATGTTGTGCACATAGCTATCCAACTCATTCTGCACAGACTCTGGACGTGTGTTGACCACATGCAGGTGTGCTGGGACATATCTAGAATATTGCCCTCTTCAATCATTAGTGGCCTGATACACACATATACATGCTTTCCTACACAGTTATATTATGTAGCACAGTGTGGGTGACAGTGATCAATGATACCTTATTATTCAGAGAAACTTCAACACTCACAATTCCCTACAATACCAGAGTGAACAGTACCAGTAGGTTCATAGGTTCATAGATTGGTACTAGGCTATTGGCCCTAGGGCCTATACAAGCCTAGCCATAACTATTTCCTGGCTATTTCTCCCACACTATTTACTTCCCTGAACCCCTGTGTAGCAGGGCAACTGATGTGTTCCCTGGGGTGAATTTCCTTTCTCCCGTCCAGTCATCAAGGTTCCTTTTGTAGAGGGCCAAAGAGGTGCTCTGCTTGACATGCATGGGCAATCTGTTCCAGAGTCTGGGGAGTCTCTGGGTCAGGAACCTTTCCCTTCAGCATGTTTTGTTTATTGTGATGACAAGGTTTAGATCCATGGAGTGTGTGGCTCTGAGGGATTGGGATTTCTTTAAGTGTAGCATGTCCAAAAGCTCTGGGTTTGACATGGCCTTGTATGTTAAGCAGAGATCACCTCGGAGTAGACTATATGCAACAGAGTATAGCTGGAGTTTTTTTAAGGCAGTCAGCATAGGACATCTGCTTTAGGCATTTGATTCTTTTAGTGAGGTATTTCTGCGGCCTTTCCAGTTGTTGCAGATGTCTTGAGAGGTACATACCAAATGGGCATTGTATTTTATAATGGGTCTAATGAGGGATGAGTACAGTGGGACAATAACCTTCATTTTTCTGGATGAAAAGCCCTTAGTGATGAGGTGTGCCACATAGAAAGATTTCCTGACTGTTGTGGCAATGTGGTTATTGAAGGTGAGACCACTGTCCACCTGTGTCCCTAAGTCTCTTATCACACTTTCGCTATTTAGTGTACTGCCACCTATGTGGTAATTCACAGGTACATGTTTTTTTCCCAAAGGGGATAACTATACATTTCTTGGCATTGAGCTTGAGCCCATGGCTCTGGCACCAATCATCTATTTCTGTAAGGCCCTTTTGTAGAGTATCGACATCATTTGGGGATTCAATAATGGTTCCCAGTTTGCAGTCATCCCTTAGTGTTGGCCTGTACTTCAGAGAAGTAGATGTCAAACAAGAGAGGTCCCAGGACTGAACCCTAAAGTACTCCACTTATCACTTGTCTGGAGCTGGATTTGGAGTCAGCTACTTTTACAGTGTGGGTTCTGTCAGTAAGCCAGTTGGCAACCCATCGAGTGATGTAGGGATTAATGCCCAGCTTAGTAAGTTTATCTATGATTCCAGAATGGGGGGTGGTGTCAAAGGCCTTGCTGAGGTCCAGATAGGCTATGTGGGCTGCCTTACCCTCATCCACGGCTCTGAAGATTGATTTGAAGAAGTCAATCAGGTTCAGCAGACAAGATCGGCCCTTCAAGAACCCAAACTGGGTGGGATCCAGTGTTTTAAGGTCACCAATGCCTTTGTCTATAAGTTCCATGATAATACATTCCATGGCCTTGCAGATCAGGCTTGTCAGACTGATGGGGCGGTAGTTCCTGGGATCCAAGTTGGATCCCCCTTGTGGAGTGGGATAACTGTAGCTGTGTGCCACTCAGTGGGCATGAAGCCTGAGGTGAGGGTATGATTAAACATGAAAATTAGGTGAGGTGCCAGTTTTTTTTGTAGTTCATGTAGTACACAGCCCGGGATGTCATCTGGTCCCATGGATACTATATTCTTAGCTTTGGAGAGTGTGTTTTTTACCTGTGTGGCTGTTATTATCGGAATTTGGCAATCTTCCGGTATTGAGATGGGCCGTTTAGGGGGTGAGAGGGGGGTGAAGTTGGCAGTGAATCGATCTACCAGGATACTGGAAATATCCTTGGGATCAGTATATTTAAAGCCATTCTGTTGTAGCTCAGAGCAGATCTGAGCATTGCCATTTAGATTCTTGACATAGTTATAGAATGCCTTGTGGTTTATGAATTCCAAGAACCGTTAGGCAAAGGTGTTAGTACATGAGTAGTTTTCCCAGTTAATGGCAGTGTAGTTGAAATCACCCAGTATTAGGGTGTTTGGTTGTATATTAATATTTTCCAGTATGTTTAGAAAGGTGTAGTGAGAATCTTGGGGCATGGTGGGGGATCTGTAGCAAGCTACAATTTGGATTGCAGTCTTACCTAGTGTTAGTTGCACCTGGAGAATTTCAGATGCATTGTGTTGGGCAACTAACCTGGTGGTGTGAATATCCTTGGTGAATATGGATACTCCTCCACCTTTAGTGTTTTGGTCCTAGTTTGGTGGACGAAAAGTGTGGTGAGAGTTGTAGCCTTGTATTGCAGGGGTGCTCTCTGGAGCCTTGAACCAGGTCTCAGTTACTGCACAGATATCGATGTTCTCCATTTTTAGGAGTGCCTCGAGAGAATGCAATTTGAGGTTTAGACTGCTAGCATTGAGTAGCATTACCTTCAAATTTTGCATGCTTGTACCTGTTATGGTGGTGGTTTTGTCCTTTGAACTTTGCCTAAAAAAGGCACTATAGGGATGGCAAGAGCCTTTGCCAGTAACCTGAATCCCAGGGGCGATAGGTGCAGACCATCTCTGGCAAAGCATCGTGATCTGTCAATCATGTTGTCCCAGGCAGACAGATACTGGATCCCCTTTGAATGACACCATAAGCTTAGCCAATTGTTGAAGTCAATCATTTTGTCCTTATATTGTGGTATCATTCTGGGTGAAGGCAGGATGCTACTCAGGGCTATGGTCATACCTGCCTGGGCCACATGATCCGAGAGCTCTTCCATGACTCTTTTCATGTAGTCCAGGGAGGTATGTCTCAAGTCATTCACTCCAACATGGACAATGACAGAGTTATATTTGTACTTGTGGAGTGACTTGAGTGTATAAGTTATGTGGCGGATCCTGGCACCTGACAGGCAGCTCACTGTAATTTTCTCCTTGTTCAGCCTGGTGAGTGAGACATCAGTTTGCCTGACTATAGAGTTACCTATGACTAAAGTGTTAGGTATGTTGTCTTGCCTTAGGGGCTGTTTCTGGGTGGCACACTGGTGTTGTGAGCTATGTACAGGTTATTATGGTCTTTATTTCTCAGAACAGTGTTCGTATCCAACGTACCTGTAGGAACAATATTTGTTACCCCTACCTGACTGTTGCCACACAAACTTCCAGATTACACATTAGTATTATGCACATACATCTCACTCTGTTATTGTACACACTCTGGTCACAGCTTGACAACATGGGGGGGGTGCAGATAGGACATACTTGGCTTATTACTCGCCTAACAGTTTCAGGGGTTACTATAGTGACAAGTTTGTTCTCATAGATGTTTGACAATCACTTTTATTCCCTGTTTGCTGGCTAATCATCTGCGATCATCCCACAGACTTACCAGGGGGACAGGCAGCAGATATGGGCCCATATACTGGACATTCTGGCCTCATCTGTACAGTTGTGGGGTATGATTCTGTATGCAGCCTTCTTCCACTCCCAGGATTCAGACCATGGCTGTGTCTGCTACAACTTAAACACACTGTCCCTGACAGTTGTGTCTGATATATAGATATTTCTGTATATCTTCTCCTATCTGCTTTCTGCCTTATTAATCCCCTGTGCTTTTGCATTCTGACCTTGCATTGCAACACTCTTATACAGATTTTCTAGACAGTTATATGTTGTAGGACAGTGTGGGGGACAGTAATGTGCAATACCTTATTATTCAGAGCAACTGCATCAGTTGCACTGCCATAGAATACCAATGTAACAGTACCAGTATCATGGGTATCATTCTTGTATTTCTGGGCACAGTGTTGGTATCTGACAGACCTGTGGGAGAAATCATTATTAGCACTACCTGAATGGTCCCACACAAGTACCAGATTCCACATTACTATTATACACATTCATCTCACTCTGTTACTGTACACATTCTAACCACAGTTTGACAAGTTGAGGTGTAGATGGGACATACATGGCTTCTTAGTCTCATAAGGCATTGGGGAGTTGCTAGTGCGCCAGCTTTGTTTTCATAGCTGTGTGTCAATCAGTTGTATTTCCTGTTTGCTGCCTATACATCTGGGATCATCCCACTGATTCTCCAGGGGGACTGGTTGATAGGCAACAGATATGGGCCACTTTACTGGACATTCTGGACATATCTGTACAGTTGTGGGGTATGATTCTGTATGCAGAGTGCTACCACTGGCAGGATTCGAACCATGGTTGTGTGTGCTAAAAAAACAACAGTTCACATCTCAGTTTCATGTGTTATTCAGGTTTTGTTGCTTGCATTTTCCCTGTTTACTGTCTATGTGTCTCTCAGTTGTACTAAATGGCCTCTGGGGATTATACCTGTCATATACAGGTATTCCTACACATTCAACTTATGGTGCATGGTGTGGGTAACAGTGCTTAATACAACAGTACTATTACATGATTGCGAATCTACATCACCATATGATACCAGCGTATACACATGCAGTCCAGCAGTTAGACCTTTTTTGTCAGGCTATTACACTTTTATTGACATACAAATGATATGAGACTCTTATTGTTATATTCTCTAGTGTATGCAGTACTTGCCTTGAACCATACAAGTTTTATACAGGCAGTTAATTTACTACTACTTTTGGTTTTATTTCCTGTGACAGTAAATGCATGAGTATTACTGACCTACCTCACATTGCAACCTCACCAGGCAACTGACGTTGGCCTCCTGATTTGCGGCCCACTCCATTGCAGCTGTGGGGGACATAAGAGGAATGTTTAGCCATACCTATCCATGATATACCTGAGCTGGCAATTATTATGCACATAGTGTGGTGATACTTACACACAACTGGAACATCCCCTGCTGCTCTAGCCTCTTGGATCCACTCCTCCAAGAGGTCCCCCTTACACCACTTCAGATCGGCATAGTGATACCTGACCTGCTCACCAGTTTGGGGTATGCCAGTAGCACTGGTGAGGTCAAAGGCAAGATGGTCCCAGGCCTCTGCCGTGTATTGGGAGCCCTGAAACTGGCCCTGAAGCAGTTTCTGATCATGGTCTTTGACAAGGAGTCCTGCCATGACTTTGGCCTCCTGGATGCACCAACACTGCACCTGAAAGTGCACACCTGCTCCCCTTACTTCCATAGTGCCTGCAAGAGGAAGCTACAACCAGTTATGAGATGTATTCAAGCCTCTTAGGTTTAAGTAGGGACGATTTCCCACACTTTTCCGTGATTGGCCAGTTTTGAAAAGGCTAGGCTATGGGCAAACCTGCTTACCTAGGTCTGTCATTGTTTAAAGGGGTATAACACTGGGGACATTGAGTTAGCTTGCCTACATATTTCTTACACCTCCTAAGCTGGCTTGTGCAATGCTTAGCATTGCTTACATTAGACTTTGCATTCTAATTCCTTTTTAGCATCGAGTTATTATTCATTACACCTTCTATGTATGCCTGGTATACATGATTCATGTGTACGTACACTGTATGGGCTCCTTGTGTTTTATTGGGGACTTCAACACTATTACAATTACACCTGACTTCTGGCCTTACTGCTCTTCTCCGGTTCACGTATTTATGTTATGCAGTTGGTTAAGGCACATATGTCTGTATACTGATTCCTTTCACAGATTCAGTTTGGTTTTACTATGGTGAAGACTTGTTTGCTGATACCTCCTTTTCCTGTACTTCTGTGTTGTCTTGGTGGTTAACTACTGTGAGTATGGTGTATTGGGTCCTGGGTTTGAGACCTGCATGGCTGTTTATTTTGTTGCTGGGCAGAACAAAGGCTGTTGTATACAGAGTGATTAAGGCATTTTTGAGCAATTGTAAGCAGGTTTGCATGGGTTTGTGCGAGGGTAAGCAATGCTAGTCTCGCTTACTAGTGCTTAAATATGCTTACTACTGCTTATTGGTGCTTAAACCTGCTTACTAGCGCTTTATTCTTTATGACACTGACACTTTACATGTGCATTTACTGCAGTACTCCAGTTCATAAATATATGTTATTTAGTGGTTATGAAACATAATTATTAGTCATAATGTGCTTTGCCATGGAAAATGAAATGTGTTGCAGTGGGGCTCGAACTGGGAATGCCTGCTCTAAGGTGAATGCTCTGCCACTACACTAGTGCTATGCTGCTTCATTTGCATATATCTTCCTTGTTATCCTCTTCAGCCATTTAAGCTGCATTAATTGTAACTAAGTGATGGGCACACCTGCCACCTACAGTTAGCTTTAATTGGATTTTAAAATAAAAAAATAAAGGATTTGTTCATTTTATTGGTGATTACTTGCTGTTGTACATGAGGGGGAATGTTGGTGGGGATATGCTGACATCTATGAGTGGTCTCGCTCATTTCTTACCCCTTTCTGCTGTTCTGCATTGTGGGGGCATGTATATTCTGTGAGCAGCTCCCTCTGCACTCTTACATGCTCCATGTAAGATTAGGAGCTCAGGCAGCGCACCTCATTATTATGCCTGACGTGCTGCCGACCTGCTCTTAAATGGCCACCTCCATGCAGGACTTAGCTTGTCTTGCATGGAGGAATAATACATCTGGGGGAGTATATTTCACTTACTCTAGAGTCCAGATAAGTTGGCTTCAGTGTGCCACTTCTTTCATAGTTTGTTTCTTTGCTTTTAGGAGTTTGTTTGCACACTACAAAATCAAACATTATTTAGCACCTTCTTCTAACACTATCTTATCAAGCATACTACTCCTGCCCTGAATATTTATGGCGTTGCTCCTACTAACAAACTTAAAAAAAAATAAAATAAATGAATAAAAATTGATGCTTAGTAAACTAGAATCTACCTGGTACATATTGTTAAATTTGCTTGATTGTCGCTAAAAAAACCTCACTCTTGCCATGTACTAAACAATGTAAAAAAGTCATACAGATCCATGAAATATATACAAATGATCCCTTAAGGACATATTTCATGGGCCTCCATTACAGGAGGTTGATGGTATTGCACATGGAAGAATCTATCCTGGCTCAGTCTTTCTTGCTGTTATTTTTTTTTTTCTCCGAAGAACTAAGGTACATCCATCTTAATTTCACTCACAAACTCACACACATATATAAATATGTATGTATAGATAGATAGATCAGGAAATGTTCAGTTCTTAACTAGACACTCACTTAGGGGGAAAAAAATAAACAGAAACTTGTGTCATCTGACAAGGTCTACATACAGGTGTTTGCAATCAGTTGTAGAACAGACTTCCTATTATTTACTTTATGGTTTGAGACAGCCCACTCTGGTTAATTAACTCTTACCTTGACCTCAGTGCCATTTGAAACTAAAAAAAAAACACAAACTGCACAGCTTTAGAGAACAAATGCAGTGTGCGCCTTAAGAAGCCGACTGACTGCCCTAAAGGCAGCATAATGATGCCACCCAATGCATACAGCCACACTATACTTCTCATTTACAATTACACTGCTCTGCACAAGCTCTATGTTTAGCTAACTTCTACACTCAGTCCAAATCTTGCCCTCTACGCTTTTATAGTTCAAATGTCTCAATATCAAAGCATTTGTACACTTTAAACAAATTTTAACATTGGAGATTTGTATCTACATTATGATCACTATGCTCATAAATACATATGTTGTATTATTGTTATTCTTCTAAATCCTCTTTTAAATGGTTTGTATTGTTGTTTTTATTGCTTAAAATTGTGTTAATTCCTTTGAATTAAAGTTATTGTTTATATACCTTTGTATTATTGCTGCAATATTTCTTGCTTACACATGTACATATTTTACTTCCAGTTCCCTGATCCTAACTGAAAATGGTCCTTGGTCCAGTAGGCTGATACAGTAAGTAAAATGTAAATAAAGTTAGCCACCACCAATTGGATTTACTATGGCAAACACATGCCCCCTGCCTTTGATTATTTATTTAAACTATCTAATACCATTCTCTCATTACATTTAATACTAATGCATGCTTTTTTGTCAACTTTACACTCTTGTAGATTTACTCATTTCCTCCTTGTGCCACCTTACTCATGTGTGATAAGCCTGCCCCAAACCCTACCCCTACCCCTAACCCTAATGCTACCCCTACCCCTGCCCCTGCCCCAACCCTAACCCTATCCCTTACCCTAGCCCTAACCCTAAGCCTAACTCTAAGCCTAACTCTACCCCTACCCCTACCCCTGCCCCTGCTCCAACCCTAACACTAACCCTAACCCTACTTCTGCCCTTAACCCTAACTCTACACATTATGTCACTAAATCCCTTTTCCCTAACACTACAACTAATCAAAACAAATGGAGGCAAAAGATGCACACCAAACAGGCACAAGACTAAATTTATTACCTTACCTAACCCTGATACTGTCCCTAAACTTTGCACAATTAGACATATAGACTATCTGCTATAATCCAGTCATGCACATTTTCAATACCACTGCATTTGTGCTGTCACTCATTTCTCCACCCACAAAAACTTGTAAATCAATGCGTTGTCAGCCACATGAATGTTGATATGTGTATATGTATATAGCCATCCTTCGATCCCAAAGGATTATGGGATTGTGCATCTATTGGACTGATTCGAACAGCATCCTATGTAGCTGTACAATCTGATCTAGGAGTGGCAGTCCTTTCCACACTCTGAGCAGCAGTAGGCAGATGTCAGTCCAGTATTATGGGCATGGATCTCTTAGTCTCTGCTATCCTTGCCAAGGTGGTTTCATACATACTGAGAGTTTCCTTCACTTCCCATTTTCAGACAATCTTGTCTGAGGTGTGAGAATACTAGGTGTTCATGCTGATGGAGAGAGTCCTGAGGTCACACTTGTATATGTTCTTATAGCACAATTTGAGTCACCTTTCAATCTCTATCCAGACTCCAGCTCTCCAAAAAGGAGGTATTTTGGATTAAGCCATCCGTCATGTGTAAAACATGATGCAACCAACACATATGTCCCTGTTTCAGAAGAGTGAAAATGGAGGTGGTGCCAGCTCTCTCTAATACTGTGCTGTTGGCAATCTTGTCCTGCCATGAGATGTCAAGTATGTGCCTAAGGCAGCATATGTGGAATACATTGAGCTACTACTCCTGTTTTGATCATAGAGTCCATGCTTCAGTAGCATACAATAATGTGCTCAAAACACAGGCTGCGTAAGCCTGCACCTTGGTGTGCACAATGAGCTTATTATTAGCCCATACCCTTTTTGTCATCCTGGAAAATATTGTGGCTGTTTTTCCAATGCTCTTGTTGATCTCACTATCAAATGACAAGTTGTCAGAGATTGTGGAGCCTAGGTACACAAACTCATGGACATCCTCCAGCTCATAGTCACTCACCATGATCGATGGCTCATTTCTTAAATTTTGGACCATCACATGGGTCTTCTTTAAACTGAAGGTGAGGTAAAATACCATACATGCATCTGCAAAGCTCTTCATGAGTGACTGAAGTTCTTACTTGAATGTGAGCCATAATAGCTGCATCATCAGTGAACAGGAACTCCCTTAGATGCTTCCTAAGCACTCTGGTCTTCAGTCTAAGTTTTGACAGTTTGAAGAGGTTGCCGTTCATTCTGGTTTGGAGAAAGATACTCTCTGTAGCAGTTCCAAAAGCAAATCTCAACAGAACTGAACAGAAGATATCAGACAGTACACACCTCTGCTTTCTTCCACTGAGAAACTCGAATGGTTCAGATGTGGATCCAATGTACTTGATGGTCCCCTTCATGTCTTCATAGAAGGCCCTGATGATGCTAAGCAGTACTGGAGGACAGCCCATCTTTACCAGAATCATTAACAGACCTTTCTTACTGATGAAGTCAAATGCCTTGGCCAGATCAATGCAGGTGATATATACATGTTTGTACTGCTCCTTGCACTTTTCTTGTAGTTTCCTAACAGAGTACACCATGCATATGTAGACCGTCCAGCTCTGAACCCACACTGAGACTCAGGGTAAACTCTCTCTGCAAGAATGTGGAGCCTCTTCTGGGCGACACATGCAAACAGCTTTCCCAGGGTGCAGAGAAGGGACATGCCAAGATGGTTGCTACAGTCACTTTTGTCACCCTTATTCTTGTAGATAGCAACTATGTTAGCATCCCTCATATATAGTAGTACACTACCTTCTATCCAGCATTGGCAAAGTATGGCATTCAGGTCTGAGATTAGGGTACTGCTGGCACATTTAAAGATTTCTGAAGGAATACCACCTTTCCTTGGGGGTTTTTCTGAAGACAGTACTTATAGTACATCATTAGGTTCCTTCAAGTTAGGCTCAGTATCAAGTTCAGTCATAGCTGTCAGAGGCTCAATGGCATTCAGATCTTTCTCCATATCTCCATAACTGTGGTTTCTCCGGCATACAGCTGTGAGTATTGTTCCACTTAGTGCTCCATCTACTTGGTTCCATCCTTCAAGACCTCACCAGAGGCAGACTTCAGTGGGGCAAGCTTTCTTTGTGATGTGCTGATAGCTTGCTTGGTGCCATCATAACTCCTTGCATGTTACCAATGTCTGTGGCCTGCTGAATCTTGATGCAAAGTTGGAGTCAGCAATCTTTATCACACTGCTAAGCTACCTTCTGCACTTGAAACCAAGCACATTGGAGTGCCTGCAAGTTTTCCCAACTGGGAGTCGATTGATATGCACCCAGTACCTGTCTCTTCTTTTCAATCAGGGGTGTCAATACCTCAGTGTGGGCTTCAAACCAATCAGCACCATTGACTGTCTTCTTCCCAAGGATAGATATTGCAGTGTTATAGACAGCATCTCATAGTTTTTCCCATCTTTTGCTGGTATCAGTTTCATCCAGGCAGTGCAAAGTCTCTTTGAGTGCTTGAACAAACAAGCATACTTTTGAAGAGTCATAAGTTTGCCTATGTCAAAGTAGGCCTTCCTTCCTTTTTAGATCAAAAGAACCTTTGCATCTGGATGTTCACTTTACTATACATGAGCGAATGGTTGGTAATCCAGTCTGCTCTGTGGTAACTGTGTGTTACCCTTACACAACCTAAACTGCTATGTTTGGTGAGGATAAGGTAAAGTTGGTGCCAGTGTATAGTCTTGGGTGCTGCCATGAAACTTTGTGCTGGGTCCTGACATTGAGGAAGTTGTTGGTTATGCAAAGATCATATTGGGAACAAAGTTCAAGGTGACTCTGTCTATTTGCATTCATCTTTCCTGTTCTGAAGTGTCCTAGACAGGATGGCCAGCTGTGATGGTCATTGCCAACTGCAGCATTAAAATCTCCAAGAATGAATAATGGTTCATGAGAAGGTACCTCACTGATGACAGCACTAAGTTCATCATATAATTTGTCATTGACTTGTTGGGTAGAAGTTAAAGTAGGAGTGCAGATATTGAAGATGCTGACCATAGCTAATGGTGTTTGTAGCTGAATTTTCAGCAGTCTCTCATTTCCTGTATTTGGTGGTATGACTGAGACATCAAGGTTGTTTCTGATTGCAAAACCAACAGCATTTCCCCTGGTCTCCTCTGGAAGTCTCCTATGCCAGAAAAATATAAAGCCTTTCTCCCTGAGACATCCATTGGATGGTAGCCTTGTTTCCTGGAGAGCCACAATGTCCATCTGCAATCTGCTCAACTTTTTGTTGATGACTGCTGTCTTCCAAGCATAACTGATGTTCTGTAGATATTCCATAAGGCCAGGAGTCATCATCCTTATGTTCCATGTGCCTAGCCTAAAGGCTGGTTTATTTTGTTGTTTTTTTGTCTTTGCAGGTGTTTGGATAACACTGTTGGGAGTTCCCTAGGCCCCACAAACCCAGTATTACAAGTGGACTGTAGCAAGGTAGCACCTAATTGGCTTGGGTCTGTCCAGCTTAAGGCAGGTGGTAGCTGCCCAGTGAGATCAAAGGATCTCTCCCACAATTGGAAGCAGCCCCTGTCACCTTACTCTATTCCAATTGAGTACATCGACTTATTACCAGTAACTGCTACTTCCCATGTTGTATCACCACTCACAGAGTGAAGATGTGGTGTCCTCTCCAGGGTGCAGGCCTGTGCAAGTGAATTAGAGGAAACATCTGATGCCCAGCAGCAGGTGCCCCTCTCTACACTACTGACATAATCCAAGGGGAAAGGCAAGGCCAGTACAACTTGGAATCAGTGTCATCATAGGAGCTGTTAGAATGAGGTCAAGTGCAACCTAAAATTGACACAGGGGCTCCATCCTCAGATTTTTCCTCTGGTTATACTCCCAAAACCTTTACCATGACTAGGCATTGCTGCAAGGCAGCAGGGGTTTTGAATGAGTTTACCTTCTCCTAGGTGGGTTGCCTTCACAGGCTGATGAATCTTACTTGCCCAACACAAGCGGTTTTAAGGTGCCAGTCACCCACCTTCGCCTCATCTCCTGTCTCCTGTCAGTACAAATGATTTTGCTGGACTTAGAAAATAAGCCACACATGAAGGTCAGGAGATAGACTTGGGTTGTCAGAGGCTATTAGAGACCTATGCCATGGGAGCATTTTATAGATAGATAGTGGAAGCTTATCCCCACTACCACCTCCGACTATGACAACCTTTATCTATAGATATATATATATATATATATATATATATATATATATATATATATATATATATATATATATATAAAGAGAGAGAGAGAGAAGATCCATATACATATAATCTGAACCACTGAAATGGCAACATCGAATTAAGATTTCCTGTGTAATAGGTCATGCTACACATTTTCATTGTGTATGCCTATTACGGGTTCCTATTAGAATGACGAAAATGCATTTTGTCGAATGCATTTTCGTCTGCACATGGGCGAACAGGCAAAACAGCGAAGCAGCTGTTCAGCGAATTCTTTCCCTGGGAAAGAAGTCACTTGACTGCTTCGTTGCTTTGCCTGTTCTGAAGTGTAGTGTGGTCCCTTGTCCAGTATAGCTCCTGAGCATGATTGTGCAACAGTTACTGACCTTCGGGTTAGGGTGTGGGTTAAGGTAAGTGCATATGTATGAAAGTGTTTACTGTTTTTTATTTTGCATTAGATGTATGGTTGAGTTACGTGTGTATGTTTTCAGCTGTTTACTTTTGTTTTGGGGGGGTAGGATTAGGGTTAAGGTAAGTGTGTATGTGTTTGAAAATGTTTATGTAAATGTGCGGGAGTTACTGACCTTAGGGTTAGGGTGCGGGTTAAGGTAAGTGCATATGTTTTAAAATGTTTGCTGTTTTTTTTTTTTCCTTAGATATATGATTGGGTTATGTGCATATGTTTATTTAGTTGTTTACTGGTTTTGGGAGGGGTATAATTATGGTTAGGGTATGTGTGTATGTGTTTGGAAGTGTTTAATGTTTTGTTTTTTTTTTTTGGGGTGGGGGGTTGGAACAGCCATTTCTTTCCCTAGGAAATAAATTGCTGTTCTGTGGTTTTGACACTTTCAGCATTCGCTGAATATGTGTCGATGAAACACCGTTCGCTGTTTTCAGCATTTGGTATTTTAATATGAACCTCCTACCATTGTCTGTGATGTGAATTCCAAGATCAGCTTCTGACTTTATTGTTGGTTGCAGAATATTTTAAGTAAAACTTATACTTGTTAATTCTTTATATAACATAATATATGCATGTACCTATATGGTATATTATTAAAGGTAATCTACAGAATTTCACTTCTCATTCATCTTAAAATCTCAAACCAGAAAAAAGTCTGAGAAAATAATTTTGAAGTTATTGATATTTTAAAATTTATCGAGTAGAATGATTTTTTTTTTTCAAAATGTGTTTCTGTATTGGCAAAAGCAGTTCATGTATGTATACACAAAATACAACGGGTTTTGGTGTTAACTTAATTCAGAGTTTATTGTATAAATGAGATGTTATGTTGTTCCTCAACTGCATATTATTCACCTCAATGTTTAATAAATTAACATGGCATCTGATTAGTTCTGAAGAGATATTAGTACAGAAGTCATAAAAAAATAAAAATAAACAAATTATTATAGATTGTAATAATTTAGTTGACTTCTTTTAGCACCATGGCCTCGTAACTATGGTTAGAATAATTTTGCTGTGACAGACGTGAATTTAGATAACTTCTAATTAAAGTGGCCCAGGGCAGAGGCAACGGAGAAGTACAACCTGCCTACGACCAATATTCATATGCTCATGTTAACAAAGACTATACAATCAGCTGTCTAATCATCATATCTTTAAATGAAAAACTGACTAATAAATCTAACCTTTATATTCTGATGTTTTAAGCTAAACATTCTGTCTGTTCATGTTCAAACAAATGTGTCATTTCTTTTGCAAATGCCATGTTAATTCACATTGATGTAATTTAAATTAACCTTAATCAGCTATGCGGCTGACTGTTATTTTATTACTGGAAATGCTGCAATTAGACACTCTTCATCTTTACTGTGCCTCTCAGCCAAGCTTTAGGGATATTTTTATGATGATCACCCATTGTCCATCAAATCTTGTTACTGTAATTGACTTAGAGACTGCTTTCATGTAAAGTCATTTGAACATTTTGTTTGTTTTGCAAAGGTCAGGTAATCCAGGCAGATGTTATATGAATTAACCCTAACAATTATATCCCTTTTCTGTTAAAGATAAACAGATGCACTGGCAGTATTAAAACAGATTTTTGTCATTCTGCACCTAAGTAAACTATTATCAACAAAAGAAGACATGGATCTTTGTTTTTTCTTAAAAGTCTGGCATATTGCTAAAATAAGTGATTTGTCTACTGTTAAAAATCACTATTTTTAATAATCACACAGCAACAGAAAATAATCTCTATAGAGAAATGGCATGGTATGTACAGATGCCTTGAAACAAATATATTAAACAAAGATATTAGGATTTGTAACCACTGCTTAGCAAAACAGGACAATATAATGTTCACTTATGTTGTAGACCAATACTAGTTTAAATTATAATCTACTAGCTGAAATTGTACATTTTTCTTTTGGAAATAAAATCCAGTACAGGGCTTGAAAACTAAGAAAATTCATAATGTGCAAACAAGTTATGTTGCAAATGAGAATTCTTTGATAACACAATTAATAAATCAGTTTAAAATCTGTATTTTGCTGGGTTTATGCAAAATCAATATAGTTCTAACAGTGCTGTGCTAGGGGGATAACTAACGATTTTTTTCCTTTGTAGCACCTAATAAATGAATTCTACTCAGTTCCTTAGTAATACTAAACATAGTATGTTGCAAAAAATAGCATTACATAAATGATTTTCACAAACGGATGCAGAACTGGAGACAAAATGTAAAGCAGAACATTGGCAAAACGAAGTGGATTCACACTATATGGCCTGCAGCTAGTCATGAATGCCTCCGTATGGTTTCATACCGCTGTCATTGCATGTTGAGGGTGTTGTGGTAAAGAAGGAAAATAGGCAGAGCAAAATACAAAAAAAACAAATCAGTTCATGTCTCTAGGCCTTTCTTTGCTCACATTATGTTACATGTCATGCAGAAATATTTATTTCATTTGTTATTAGAATAGTGGAATTTGGGAAGACTTGGATGTCCCTGCTGCTAAAAACACAAATGACTGCTAATAATTAAAAAAAAAAAAAAAAGAAAAGAAAAGAAAAAAAGAAGAAGCCTCTTATTGTTCTCTTGATAGCCTGGGGTGGGAGGTGGGGTAGGGGCTAAACCTGAAAAAGTCTCTTCCAAAAGGATGGAGATACATAGTAGCTGGATTAACTAATACTGGCACCCACTTCATAGCAGAGTCCATCTAAGGAATGTTGGAGTTTATTGCTGAAACATCATACGAGAGAGAAAGAGAGAACACCACAAGTAGAACTGAATTCATTTTGAATCATTCATCAGGAATTGTAGAAACCACAACAAAAGCGAAATGAGTTTTTGCTTTGTAATATTGTCCTTTCTTTGGAGTTGAAACACCCAAGGAATGTTGCTGATTCACTGCAGTGCTCTCTCTTTTGTCCTTTGAGTGTATCCTTTTTTTGGATAAAAATGTATGTGTAAGTCATGCCTGCTTAGCAAATTCATCATCTTCACTACAATACCTGTGAGATTATAACTATAGCAAGTAAGATAGATTTTAAGGGTTAAAATCTGTATACAAGAAAGCTGCATTAATTGATGGATTTACAGTAAACTGATATCTTTAAACAGATGTTATGAACTGATAATTTAATCTTCATAATAACAGGGACATGAGGATTACTCTTCATAAAAACAGTAACATGAGGGTTACCATGATGATAGGATGCTGAGGGAAGGATAGACTTTGACTAATATATCTAAGCTACAAAGTCTGAAAATGGAGACAACATGCATGCATCCATCAATGCAGTAATTGTAAAGTTCTGACACAGTAAAGAAAATGAAAAAAGAAAATCACTCTTCTAACTGCCCTTCAAAGAACCTGGCAAAACCAGGATCTCCATGGTATCCTTAATGACTCTACTGACTCACTAAGGAAAATTCATATCAAAAGAAAAAAGCATTTACTTTAAGACCGACTTTCTCGGTATGGGTAATGTGCATGTGAAATGAGTTGCTAGATTTGCAGTTTTTCTGAGAAATATTGTGTAACCTCCAGTCCTTCAGTGTAGGGAATCACGGTGTACAATGATTTGATGTCCATGATAGATAAGGGTAAATGGGAGCCAGTGAATCTGAAGCTTGACTATGGTTAGGTTCCATAAGATAACAATAGTCTCATCAGACTGCTAGAAAAGTGACATTTGCAGTGTGAGACATGATTGTGCAGAAACAATGAGAAGAAGCAGTTGCATATCATGTGGATTTTGGGAAAAAGGCAAAATCTGAACATCTATGCATGTTGAACAATCAATATTTTATATTTAGCAGATGCATGGAGATTGTTATTAACAGCAAAGCATGTCACATTGACATACCAGAGAGATTAGCATACACTGCAGCATTTTATGTCATGTATACATGTTGGGAGACAATATTACATTAGTACATGCAGGAAATGCAGATGTATAACATTCCATTAGACCATAGCACATAAACGTAAGCAGAGTGTGTGTCATACAAATGCATCACCAGGCATGAGCTTCGAGGCTACAATGCTCTAAATAAGTAACTTATACCACAAATAGTAGGATTACCACATCCAGGCATTACAAACAGCACAGTGAGGCTAAATTTGGTGATCATTATGCTCAGACATGTGTACTGCCAAGGAAATGCACTGAGATGATGCATACCAGTGTGCTATTAAATAGTGTAACGCATATAACACCAATGCTGTCTAAGACCTGTCATCTTTCTACTCATATTTCTTTATTTGCAGAGCAAATTTTGCATATTCAGGAAGGACAACTGCCTCACTCCATTACTTAAAGAGTATTACTTGTGTCTGGCTCATTTGCAGCATTGGTGCATTTGAGGATGCATCATTCCAGCTCATATACACTCATCTATTGAAGAATCTTTGCAGATGAATGTGGAAGTGACAGATAGGATGAATGGCGGTTAATTTTAATGAAAGCTGATTCCCACTGAACTTTGTAATTACAGTCATGTTATTAGAAATACTGCAGTGATTCAACCATCATTGCAAGCTTAAAAAAATAACTAAGTCATATTTAGTGTTAGGATAAGGTCAGGTTTTTCAAGAGACTCACATTCTTTACAACCAGGACCAAGTAACTATGACTAAATGCTGACATGTGTGAATAAAGTAAATGTTACATTTATATTTGGAAGATATTAGAAACTTGTTGAACTCCGGAACTACCTTTGGGTGATGTAGATGTCTGGACTTATTGTTACAGCAAGAACACATTATCGAGTTGTAGGGAGCTTGAAACATCTGGCAGATTTTATTGAGAGTTTGAGGAATTTGTCTGAAAGTGGGTTGGATATATGTGATCTGGTATGGAGCACTTTTTAACGTATTCTGGCCTATCCATTAAACAGGCAAGTGAAAAACAAAATCACAAAGAAAGAATGCTGATAACTGAATGTCACCTGCTGGATATTTTGTATGCAGCTAAAATGTTGTATATTTACTAAAGCATATAATAGACCTGCTATTGTTACTGGTCCTTTAATCAATTCTTTGTTATCACATAATGAAAAAAAACATTACTGTTGTCTAGTTAGTATATTTATTATGTGAACCATGACTTACATTATACATATAATCATGTATGATCTCTCCCTTGGCTAACTGTTTGTCATGCACTTGTGAGAGAGGGAACATTTGTTTTGTTCATTTGTTGCAGCACAGTTAGCAATCCAAGTGTTGATTGACTGCTTGTTGCTCTCTGTTAGCTTTTTCTGCTGCTTTCCATTCGACGGCACGTGTTTGAAAAGAGCTGCAGAATGTGGTGATATGTGTAGTAGTCATGCACCACACTGCATAGTGGACAATGAGTATCTTTTCGTTTTGCAGTATTTTTGCCAGCTTGAAATCTAGCCTTCAATCTGCTTCACATAGAGCAACTTGCCACCCTGCACATATAACAGTGTCACAAGTGCATGCATCCCTGTGATACTTGCTCATTCCTGTGCTATTATACCATCTAATTAAGGACAGTTGAAATAATGGGTTTGGTCTTTGCTTCCCAAGTACAACGTATCATGATTGCTGCTCAATGTTCCTGTGGAGATTCCATGTCCCCACATGCCCCTGCTAGGTTTCTCCTAACTCTCAAAATCCTTCACTGTTTTACCACCTCAAACTTGACCCAAAAATTGAATGCAGTTGTGGGGAGCCTGCTGGTAGCAAGAGTTGTGTATCTCAATCAGTTAACATCGGCATCAGCTGCAGTGTCCAGTATCCTCTAGCTAGGAGAACATGGATCACAGACTGCATGCTATGCTAGGGCTAGCCACTTGACCATGTAAAACCAGTCGTAAGTGACTTGCATTTGCAGGTGATAAGTGGATTGAGATCTAGACAACTGTGCCCAATGCTAAGGATGTATGCTACTAGTGAGATGGGTCTATGTGTCTCCAATGGTCAGGGTGTGCCAGCCATAAAGTCCCTCAGCCCTGGATCAATAAGCCACTTGACAGCTCCTGTACAGGTGCCCAATCTGGATTACCTAGGATATCTATGTAATACAAAAACTGTGATTAAAACCAATCAATCTTGAAAACATGAACTAAGAATTGCTATACTGTATATGGGATAATTGAGAGAATGCTGCTTGTAAAGGAATGATGTGATACTAAGGTGGAGACTGGACATCCTGTGTATCCAATAGACAAGCTGTAAGGGCAGTATCTGGTGACTACTAATGAGGAGGAGGACAGACTAGAAATGTTATGTGAATTATCATGAAGGACAGCCTTCTGAAGAGAATAAGGGATGTCATCAGACTTAGTGATAGTCATGGCAGTCAGGCTCCAACATAAAGAAATTACATTATTTATAATCTCTGCTATGTCCCATAGCAGGATTGTAAGGTCAGGGAAAGAGTGCATTCTGGCAACAGTTTCAGGGTGTACTACATAAGCAAGTGCTGGTACTGGTGTTTATGAAGAGGGATGCATATGCTCAAACTGGGCAAATCAGAGCATGATATGAGGATTAATGGATCCACATGGGTGGAGAAACAGGAAACAAAGGACAAGACATTCTAGACTTCTGTATGGCAAATGGTTTGATGGTATCTGACACAGAGTTCAGTAACAGAGACAGAAAATCAAATACAAGACTGGTCAGCATGCGAGTCAGGTAGAATTCTTTCTAGTAAGGAGAAGGCATTTAGATAAAAAGTCACATATTGTAAAGTCATTCATCAAATGGTGCATAGAAACTATGTTAGGTTGAAAGGGAAAGTCAGAAAGATAAAGAAGGCAGTCATCAGACACTATTCCTAAGGAATGCCAGCAACAAACTGCTCACCAATACACAGGACATCAAAAGAATATGTAAATATTGCTTATAGAAGCTTCTGAATGAAGTAAACCCCACAGAAACTATACTACCCAAAACACAGTGTGCAATGGAAGAGGAAGAGGAAGAGGATTCGGTCTTGAAAGAAGTAAGAACAGCACTAAGGAAAATTAAGCCTGGGAAAGCATCAAACTTTTGGGAAGCCATGACAGACATGATCAAGATGTTTGGTCAGTAAATTATATGATAAAATGAAATATTTAGGAATATGAGTTAAGAGGGATTCTGCTATGGCAGCTAAGGATATGTGGGAAGAGACTAATCAAAAGATAATACAAAAACTGAGAAAATGGAAGCTTTTGCCAATGGAAATGGATAGCAAGATACAAGCAGTAAAAATGTTTTAGTCCCTTTAGTTTTATACACAAGTCACACATATTTTTATCAACCAGAGGAGAAATAGGAGAAGTTGTGGACAGTAATTAATAAAGAGTTGAAGGATTTTGTCTGGGAGAGGAAGAGGGCAAGGGTCACGTGGGATCAGCTGATCCTTCTAATAGAACAACGTGGTTTAGGATTATTTGATCTGAAGGGATATTTTAGAACTACACAGTTAGGGCTCTTATACATAACATAAACAGAAAGCTACAATTCAACGTGGAAATAGATGATGATGGAAGAGGGAATTAAATAAATAAGGATAGAGTGGTATTTTGGATGCGTATCATTAAGGAGGATAACAACAGTCATAGAGAATATTATATTCATAAAGTAGCGAAACGTATTCTAAGAACTAAGCCAACACAGTAATGGAGAAGGGATTCTGCTGATAAGGGTGAAGTCAATAACGGGAACAGAAAATAGGCAAGAGGGGCTGGAATTTATTAGATGGAAGCTGGCAAAAGAATCAAGGTATTGGGAAACAATAGTTAGAGGAAAGGAAATAGAGTGGGAAGAGACTATGAAGATGTTTGGACTGCAGGCTAGAGATTGCCTTCACTCTCAGGGATTGATATTAGAGTATAGCAAAGAGAAAGGGATAGGGGTATCCTAAGTGAAATACTGGCTCTGTTAGAGTTTTTAGTTGAGTCTAGAACAGAAGCTCCTGTTAGAAGAGAGAATTAGAAAGGCATATAAAATATTGCATGATAACTATAGGAATCGGTCACAGGAGGTCAGAAAGATTGGGAAGAGAAACTAGATCAGCAATTCAGAGAAACAATGAGAGCACAGATGTGTGCCTCCCAAATATGTAACAAAGTCTAAATTTAGGATTTTTGCTTGGAAATGTTTGCATAAGTAATTTTATACCTCACGCTGATGCCAAAGAATGTTTCCTCAGGTAGATGCCAAATGTTGGACATGTGATAGGAAAGAATGAAAGAAAGAAAGAAAGAAAGAAAGAAAGAAAGAAAGAAAGAAAGAAAGAAAGCTGGGCACATATGATTTCTGGGTGCAAAGAGTTGGCAGACTTTAAACATTCAATACACACTCCTACTGTCGGGAATACTAAGCAAGCAAATGAGTATAACTAAGGAAATGATTTTATTTATTTATTTATTTTATTATTTTTTTTTTTTTTTTAGCTGATATGCAGGACCTGAACTGCCTAGACATAGTAAAGCCCTGTAAAGTTTAATTCTGGTTGCTGCCAAAACACTATTGCCAGAAAATAGAAAACAAAGACTAAATTAACCGTACTTAAGGTAGTGAGTATTATAACAGATAAATGAACAGGAAGTGGGATCTTTACAAAAAGTATGAGCAAATAACTTTTGAAAAATGGAAATTGTGGGAACATTGCATGCAGAAAAATATTTAGGTGGAATGAGGTTTAACAGAAGGCAGGAACTGAACCATTTATGTAATGTTGGACTGATTATATTGTATAGAAGAAACATACGTGATGAATAATGTTTGTAAACGGGAACTTGTTAATATGGTTTGTTTACTTTTATATAAATGTAAGTTTGCATATGTCACAAGTGATAATTCAATAAAGGTATTTTTTAATACACAAAAGATGTTTGGTTACTTAGGGGAGAAATTGCTCCTGAGGGTACTTATAGATGTATGGAGTAAAAAGTGCCTCTCAGATGAGTAGAGAATAAACATTCTCGGGCTGGTGTACAAGACAAATGTGGCATCTACAGCTGTCGGAATTATAGTGGCATCAAACTTCTGTCACACTGCCTGAGAAGGTGATTGATAAATTAATACAGAGTAGCAGATATTAAGATGGGAGATGAGCAGCTGAGATACAGATCTGAACATTATACAAATGACATGATGTTTGCAGTGAGACAGCTAGTGGATAAGATGCTAGAAATGAGAAAATAATCAAACTGGTCATGCCTAGGATTAGAAAAAGCATATAGAAAGGTTGTAAGAAAGCTGATTTGAGCAGTGCTGTGATGACTTGAAGTCAGGGAAACACTGGTAGAAGTAGTGCACGCTATGTATGAAGAAGTATAAAAAGTGCTCAGACTTATACAGGGATGCCCAATGGGAGTAGGGCTTCATCAGAGCTCAGTTCACAGCCCACAGCTATTCATACTGGTGATGCACTATATTACACTAGACCAATCAACAAAGCTGCTGTATGCAGAAAATGTGGTATTACAAGCAGACTCTATGCAGGAATTTCAGTAAATGACAGGGGATTGGAATGGAAATGTGAAGGTACATGGGATGAAACTAAAAACCAACAAAACCGTTGTCATAGTAGCAAATGGGAGAAATCAAAAAAAGCTGAAAATACAAGCAGATTGAAAAATACTGGAAGAGCTTAACAAACTCATGTATTAGAGTGGGGATGTTGAGTAAAACACAAGTTTGAATGAAGCTATAATCAGTGGAGCTGCAGCCAACTGACACAGAATGACATGGGTAATGACACAGGTAGTATTTAATAGAGGAATACCTAAAGGGTGTAAAGTAAGTATAAAAAACAGTAATGCAACCAGTATGTCTGAATGGTACACAAATCTGGGATAGCAAAGAGAGCAACTGAGGAAGTTAATGCTTAAGATGAAGTGCCTGAAATGGGTAGTAGGATGCACACTGTGTGACAGGTAATAAAAAATGATTACATCAGTACAAAAGGTAAAATAGCTCCAATCGCAGAGAAGGTCTAAGAGAACAGAATACAGTCATTCAGGCAAATAGGAAGGGAAGCAGAGGATGAATTGGTGAATAATATTTGTGAGAGACCAAAAGAAGGCAAGAGGAAATATAGATTTCCAACAAAAACATGGATGGTTTGCCTCAGAGAAGACATGTGGCAGTCAGGCATGACTGTAGCAGAAGGTGCAAGAATACCTTTGAATCAAGAGAGTTGGTGGCAGTTGTTGTGACACCCTGACCCAGTGTAGAAAATTGTAAAAGGTGGGTCATTGAAGATGATAATTATGATGGTTATACCTGTTAACTATTCACTAGTCTTACAGTAACAGCTTCTTACTGAATGAAACATCTGTGGCACTTCTGTCTTCACATTCTTTGTGACATCAGCACCATTTCATATGGTTATACTGGGTTGCTATTATGCTTATGGCTTCCTTGTCTGAAACCTGAATTATGTCTGCCATGTAATACTTGCTATTTTTTATACTGAGATGTTAAGATTTTGTGTCACCTATGTCTTTCCAAGTTTTGTGTTAAATGTGCCTATAGCCTGTGTTGGTTTCTAATGATATAGTAATGAAAGCATTGCTTAATTTGTCTAGACTGTGTTTCTGGCAAATTTTCTGTAGTAGATTGTATTAGAGGTGGTTTGAGTAGCCATATGGGTCCTACAGCTCCAACTGTTGTGCATGGCCGGTGCAGGAATATGGTCATCTAGCTGGTGCTGTCCTATTTCCTTCTTTATCTATTTTGACTAACTATTATACAAAAGAGTGTATTTTAATGACTGCCAGTCTATGTGAGTTCCAGACAAGTTGGATATGCTTTGCAAATGCTCAGAGGGAAAGTGATATGCTTAGCCATGCTATGGAGAACATTACCAGAGTAGGGTTGGACGAGTTCCCTTTTGGTCTCCTACCAGCTTCTCCATATTTTGAAATGCAGAAAGACCTGGTCTATAAGATAGCTAAGGAAAGAGAGAAGATTGTGTGTTAGCTGTTGTAAATCAAGGCATATATGCAAACGGTGATGAAAATGGCCTATAGTTATATATTTCTGGTATATTTAGGAATGTTTCAAACTAAAATGATGATAAAAGTCAGGATCGTTTGGTCAGGTGTTCTAAAGAAATCATAAACTATTGTGCCAGGTTACCTGAGTGTCAAAGAATAGCTACAAATCCAAGTTTTAGGAATCTTTTAATTACAATATCTAGAATTGAGGTTGAGGTTCTATTTAAAAAAAAATGCTATGGAATTGATGCAGGTGAATTGCTTTCTTAACTCACTGCATCAGACTCAAACAGTACTCAAATGGAAAATGAAGTATTCGAAACCAAGACTGCAAGATTAAGCTCATAAATTAGTGAACTAGCATGGCAGACTGCATGGTATAGTGTCTCATGAAGTACTTAAGGTGTTACACTAAGGGCCTTGTTATTGTGAAGATTCCTGCAGCCACAATGTATATTAGCAATATATCATATCTGGACTATAAGAAATGCATGCTTACCAATAGCCATCATTGTCTGGCACAATAGATTTTCCCTTCATAATCAGAACATGACAAGTCACACTAGGAAAGGATAAAACCTGCATTATCCATGCTCAAGTTAACACTTTGACTATATGAATTTGCTTTGCTTTGCTGGAAAACTGTACTACAAATAAGTTTTAACAGAAAGGGCTGGCCAAAAAAAGGATACTTTGGAGAAAGGTTTTTACTGAGCAAAAAGATACAGAAAGGGGTGAATGAGTAGGTATTACAAATTAAAAATAAATAAATACATGGAAACAGGATGCTGCAGGAAGTGTACATAATCACAGAATTTCATAACATGGGGTGTTTCATGGATAAATATAATATTTTTTCTGATACAGCCATACCAAATAAAATAATAAGACACATATTATGACAGATAAGGGGATAATGACCAAGTCAAATCTATTAAACTAGCCATCCTTTTTTGTGTATGTACTAATCTCTTTACAAAAGAATAAGAAACACAGGTATTAGCATACAAACTAATTACAGGTGGAATGACTTAACAACAGAGCTTACTATCTCACTGCATTTTTCTTTCCCTCTTTTGATATTCCATTCTTTCTGGATTTATACTCTAGCACCTAGTCATGATGTTTGCTCATCATATTACTCAGTTTTGGTTTATGAAAATAGTTTTATCCCTCTGACCTGATAACATGTCATTCTTTGAACTTCCTCAGAATAAATCTTTTTATATTCTTCACTTAGTATACTCTTTCCACTTGCAGCAAAATATGATTCTTATGCATTATTTCTACTTTTGATATATTCTTAACACCTACTTCATTGCACTGTAAATTTGCTTACTGTAGTAAAATGAATATTATAGAATCTAAACCCCTTTAATTGTAACTGCACTTTATTTCTCCTTGATAGATTACTTATAACACAGAGGACAGTACCTCAGGGGAAGACCTAGGAACAATTTTCAAGGCAGTATCACCCCTATGTCTTTCTGACAGTGATACAGTAGGTGCTAAAATTTCATGACAGTTACTTTTACTGCAAGTGAGGTACCTAATTATATTTGTGGACTGTCTGCAACTGAAGGTTAATCCAGCTCAACTACTATTCTGTGCTAAGTGGTCAAAAAAACAGAGATGCCTCAAAGAACTGCTCAGGTGAGTATGATTGATGACAAGGTTTATTTTATCACCGGTTTATTAAAAGTGGTTGCAATGGTTTGCTGAAAAACATATTTCATGTTGTGTACAGAAAAGGTATCCTTGTGCTGAGGTCAGAGCAATGAGATCAAATAAATGTGGTCAAAATCTGTTGGACAGGTGACACACCTTACCAACTACTTTTAGCAATGTGAAGCTAGACTTTAACAGCATTGGAGAGATTTGTGTCCATTCCTTATCTCAGTAATATCATAAATAAAATGAAGGCTACTCTGACACATAGGATGCTGAAAGAGAAGTTGTAAAGTAGGCCTCTATATAATATATACACATACATATACAGCTATACATATGTTTGGGCAGACTATAGTTTTATATCTAGAACAAGCCTACTGCTGATCATGTATTGTCATTCCAATGTCTTTAATTTTCTACATGTAATTATATATTTTAGGATGTTTCAAAGAAATATATAATGTATATCAAACTAAGACTGAGCTGAAGCCTAGACAAACAATGCAATTTGCCTTTTGATTTCAGTTATAGCTCTACAGCATTCTACAATGCAAAGTCAATGCACAGATCTGTTAAGTGATTTAGAAATAACAGAACTATGATATAAGCAAAGGTAAACATAACACTAACTGCATATAGTATGTACATAGCACCAATGTCTTTTTCTATGATGGCAAGACCATTGCCAGAAGCAGTTTATCCTGTCAGCAGTGCACTGCTCAGTCTGATCTAGCCACTGTATATATGACTTCCAGTTTCTTGAATGAAAGTAGGCCAGAGGTGTTTAGACAACAAAATATAACATAAATAAACAGGTAGTGTCCTAAACCAGAACGTATACTTCTGCAACAAATGCCAAAGTATACATTCTGGCAAATAAGATAATGTTAAACTGAAATTCTTTACAGTGCATCATTTCTCCATAGTGCGACCTGAGATATGTTATAGTGAATGTAAAATTAAGAATTTGATTACAGAAAGGGTTTGACTAGTTTGTGAGAAAATGTAAGCAGGAAATTTGCAGACTTTAGTGAAATGAAAATGTAGTGAGTTGAAAATTTAAATAATTATCAAACACATTGTTGTGGAACGTCACCCTCACAAATACAACTACAATTCAACCCTGGCAAAATTAACTATAGAAAATATAAACATTTTATAACCTAGTTTGAATTGTAATGTAAGATGTGGACAACTAGTTTACATAGTAGAAGTTAAAAACACTTGTTTGTTCAGTACATTCAGATTCAGTAGCAGAGTTTTTAGTAAATTAATGTATTTGTAAATTTGCTAACTGGGTAAAAAGCTGATGCATGAGGGCCATTTATAAGTTCAGTATTAGTGTCATTTGCATGTGCCAAAACAACTGGAGAAAAAAAAACATTGGAGAAAATGTAAAGCACAAAGGCAGATTAAATTGTTTAAGAATGATAGGTCACACTGTAGACTTCAGAAACCTTGATTATTTTATGTATTTGAAGTCCTTTATTCCATTTATTGTAAACTGTGCTAGACAGGTGATAGAACACTATTTTTACTGTAAACAGCTTGCACAAGACTCATTCTCTGCAGCAAATTGCATTCTGTGCAATGAGCTGATGAATAAAAAATGGGCAAATATGACAGTAATTTAAGGTATTGCCTTCATACATCAGGAAAAGGAAAATCTTAGGACAGCTAACTTTTGCAGACATGTTGGAGTTACTGTACTTACAAGTGTGGGGGTTGGGATGCAAAGAAGTTTTTTTTCTTCTTTTCCTTTCTTTTCTTTTTTTATTTGTGATATTCATTTGAAAGTAGCTATGGGGCTGTGTCTGACATAAATGCCATATTGATGAATAAATATATGCGCAATATACAAACCCATATATATAATGCAATACTAGTCATTGTAAACTAGTCTTAATACCTAGTATTAGACAAATATGCTAAAATTACATTTTTCTTTTCCCAATGAAAAATTAATTTTGATAAGAAGTCGTTTCAATCCTTAAAAAAAATATATATATATATATATATATATATATATATATATATATATATATATTTTATATGAGGTTACTTTAGTGGACAACCATATGAACAGGATATAAGTCAACCACTGAACAGACATGCAATCCTTCTTATGAGACAATTTCTGCTGCCTTACATTTTCACTACAGACATCACTTCAGGAATCTCTGTATGTGAAAACCTTGGTCATTGCAGTTTTCACATTCAGGACTGGTTGTGACAATTCACGTTACTTATTATTCTGGACATTTGATTTTAACTTGTTTATTTTTCACAAATTTCTGCAGTTGCTTCTGTACAGCTTCCATGCTTTCCACAAGTTAGAACTATTCCATGCCTTTTGGATTTTGACTTTAGCTCCAACCTGTAAATCCTTTAGTCTTTTACAGATCAGGTTATGACAGTACTTCTGTTTGATTTTAGTTATTTAGTCATGCTTGGATAGTTACTCTCTCTGGTTCATTAGACTAGAGTTAGGTAGGAAAAGACATTTGAATTTTCACTGGTATAAATCAGAAGTCCTGACTTGTGTACATTGGTTATTGACAGACATGATAAATTAGGTATTTATCATCTTGAGAATATAGGGTATGATGTGCTAATCACACTTGTGCCTTTTTCAGTCTCTTGTTTTTTTCTGCTCATGTTCTCCATCCAACTGGTGAGTATTATACTTTGCCTTGGTCTTCTGGATCACTAGCCACCAGAACAAACTATCTTAGAGGGGCTATTATTTAGGCAGACTTTGGGGTAATTTTTTTTTTTTTTTGTGGGCTCACCCACACAGTGGATGCTCAGTAATATGTCAGGGATTTGGCATGCAAATGGTATCAGTGAGAGTGTATTAACTGCTTCCAAAGTGAATTAACCTCCCCAGGGCATCTTTGCCATACCCTTGAAACTAGGGATTCAATGGAATATCTTTTCTTTAGTGGGGATTCAGTCTTAGGAATAAGTGCCTAAGCATGAGCATTAACACCCAACCCATGAGGAGACATAAAGAATGGAAATTCACCCCAGGAATCACGTCAGTCGCCCTGCTAGACAGGGGTACAGGGTAGTAATTAGTGTGGGAAGAAATATCCAAGGAATTGTTATGGCTAGGCTTAGGCCCTAGGGCCGAAAGCCTAGTACCAACCTATGAACCTATGAACCTATAAAGGCACCTCATGCCAGCTTCATCTGGTACACAAACCTCTGCTTAAACTCAGGCTGCCTGTGTTGTAGTCAGGCCTTTATTCCTCTGTACCAACAGAGCTGGATTTCTGTTGAAAGTTTGTTAAGCTTATCATTTTACAGTAGTCATAAATCAGATAGGAAAACAACAACTGTAAATGTTCACTATTGCAGATACTTCAAAAAATGTGTGTGTGTGTGTGTGTGTGTGTGTGTGTGTGTGTGTGTGTGTGTGTGTTATAAATATGCATATCTCTCTATTTAAATAAATATATATATATATATATATATATATATATATATTCCTGTTTTCCATGATCAAGTGTATTTAATGTTGAATCGCAAATATTGACAAAATACACGCAAACATACATAATATATTGAACAAACTAAATCAAACTAAATATTGAACTTAAAGTACCAAAAAAGAAAGTCTATTTACTCTCCTAATCTAAACAGTAATCACCACCTCATAACACTAGTCTTAAATTTGTCTGAATAGTGCCAGTATTGCAAGAAAGTTTTTATTAAGGTAAGGCATAGGTTTAGGGTTGGGGAAGGAGCAGTGTTAGGATTATATCCCCCTGCAGCAACTTAGTAAAGGATGCTAACCCTAACCCTAATGCTGCCTGTTCCCCAACCATAACCCTGCACATTACCTTAATAAAAAACTTCCTGCAAAACTATTACTACACAAGACACACTTGAACGCAGAAACCTGCACAAACACACATTAACACTACAAGTACTCCATACCTAACCCCTACCCTAATTTTAAAATGCACACTGGCAAACATATAACAGCTATCTCTCTTCTCTCCTCAGACCCAACCATTACTCACTAACAAATGCACAAACACTCTAACCCACTACAACTCCACTCACCTGACTCAGTGAAAAAACACTGTTGACACTGACCACTCAGCTGTTCATACCATCTACTTAAACACCACCCACGCATTTTTCATCAAACCCACATGTGATAATATGCAGGGGACTAATATATATACATATATATATATATATATATATATATATATATATATATATATATATATATATATATTTAAATATGTCTACATCTGTTGTTCGAAAACACACTTGTTTGAACAACAGAAAGCCGGGACCCACTTCAGTGAAAGTGCAGTTTCTCATAAATCATTTAACAGAAGCACAGTACAGTGGAGATAAGAAAATATACCCTTTTCTCCACTGTAGTGCAATCTTGGAATTATTATATATAAGTAGCGGAGGTGTGTCTGGCAAAGTGAAACACATTTGTGCAGGGGGGCAAACCCCCTGCACCGCCAATGTAGATGGCTGTGCCCCCCACAACCCTGCTACTTATATATACTAACTCTGAGATTGCACTACAGTGGGGAAAAGGGTATATTTCTGTATCCCCACTGTACCGTGCTTCGGTTAACTGATTTATGTGAAAGTGCACTTTTGCTGAAGTGGTTCTCGGCTTTCTGTTGTTCAAACAAGTGTGTTTTTGAACAACAGAAGTAGACCTACATATATATATATATATATATATATATATATATATATATATATATATATATATATATATATATATACATACACTATATGTATATATTGTATAAGCATTCATATAATTTTATCAAGAATGATTGAATTCCACAAATAACTATGTGACCATCACATAGGCAGAAAAATAAAATAGTGAATACAGTAAACAGCAAACACACATAAACCCCCAGAAATTGTGAATAAGGACACAACAAACTACTTTTAACCAATACATAATAAAACATAAAAGCAGCAGCACCTAATATTTTTGCAGGAGCCAGTCTCCAGCACACCCTCCATGTGGAAGGATAGCCCCTCCCACCTACATACCCTACACTTAAATATGCCAACTTTTTGAGAGCACCATCTTTGAGAAGGGAGAAACCTCCATAAAAAAAGGAATCACAGCAGCTTCATATAGATAATCACATCAGGAATGATGCCCTATCATAAATAATGCAACCCACCTACAAGCCATGCAGACCCTACACAGCAATATATTATAATCACTTAATCCCAATGTGACAGCTGGGCCCTGACCCAGCAATCAAGGAGCCTCAATCCTCATCACTAACACCAGGGAGGTAATCTCTGAGAAAAGGAAAGGATAACTATTACACACAGTAAAGTACAATTTCCCTTAAGTGCACACAGAGATCACAGTCATTCTGGGGCTGGTTGCTCCCTTGCTCACCAGGTCCACAATAAGACTCCCCACTGGCACAGCTATAGGGTCCAGGTCTCAGCCTAGCTGGGCAAGCTAAAACCTCCAGTACCCTCTCTGTCCAACCAGTGTTTTGTGTCCCTGCCAAGTAGCTGACACACCGCAGACACACACTTTGAGAAGAGGTTATATAACCACACAGACTTTCCTGGGAAAAGGCTGTCACAGGTTCTCCAGCTGTGCCACTATTACTCAGACCATACGATAGTAATTCCTGCCACCACCCAGTTAATATTATCAGCTACTAAAGGACCCTTAAAAGGGTGTTCAATTATTACTGTGCAATATTATAATCCAATGGTAGTATGACTAGCAGTCAAGGCTTACTTTAGAGTGGCCTATTACAATAACCTCTATAAATATGCAATGTACTCTATTACTTAACTCTACACAAACCAGCCACAGGTAAAGGTTTTTAAAATATTTAATAATAAATAATTAAAACAAAAGACAAAACTACTACACCACAGAGATATCTAAGAGTTCAGAGATCACTCAGAAACTTAAAATAATACAGTAGGACAGGTCTGATTTCAAAGAACAATACCTATTTAATCTTTACTAGTTTTAACTATTCCTACAAGAAATCACAGTGCTAGAAACTTACATGTGAGCTGAGCAGAGTGTTGAGTTAGATACCCAAGATCAAAATGCTCCCCAGTCTCTTGTGAGAAATAGCATTTAAAATTACTAACAAACATGTTTGCTGGTTCCCTCCCAAATTACATCATGTTGACACTTAGGTTTTCCCAAGCAAACAAACTGCATTATTTAGCAATCTAACACCTGCTCAGAAACTTACAACAATAGAAGACATTTCACATGTATATTCTAACAGAAACCAGAGCAGTAAAGCACCAACCACATGCAAATTCTGGTCATAAACTTTAGCCTTAAAACAATGGGCATGAAACTTTCATCCAGATGCCCAGGAGCCAAATTCTAACATGAAAGGGTCACAACATGCTTCACTGGGCCAGTAGAGTGCAATGTTGTCACATATTTTGCAGTTCTACATTTCGCAATATTCTTTTACATTCAAGAAAACATGCCTGTATTTTACATTTATTTACAAATGCCAGAATTATATATCAAAATCTATTTGACTAGGCTAGCAGCCTTCGCCCATCTCTCCTCAATCATAACATCTCCCCCATCCCCCCCCCCCCGGGGAACTCAAGCAAGTTTTTCAAGTGCCCCTTGAGAAACATCGCTTGAGAGTGTCAGGTCTATCTGGGTGTACCTCACCCCATTCCCTGTCTTGAGAGCCCATCTGCATTGGCATTGCTACTCCCACTGTGGTGCTGCACTGACATATCATATGCTTGCAACCTCAGGCTCCATCTTAGCAACTTGGCATTTTGCTTACTGGCTCAATTTAACCATGTTAGGGGGTTGTGATCAGTCATCACAGTGAATTTTCTTCCATACAGATAAGGCTGAAGTTTTTGCAGTGCCCACACTATGGCTAGACATTCCTTTTCTACAGCTACATAGCATTTCTTCTTAGGTTGGAGCCTATGACTGAGATAAACCACTGTATGCTCTTCTCCCTCTGAAGAAATCTGGCTAAATACATCCCCCACCATAGTTTGAAGCATTCACCTGCACAACAAATTATTTGCTATAGTCTGGATTGGCTAACACAGGGGGTCCTCCCAAAGCTTCCTTAAGCTTCTGAAATGCCTGCTCACATGCTGGGGTCCACACTACCTTATCTGGCCTGTTCTTCCTTGTCAGGTCTGTGAGGGGAGCAGCTATGATACTATAATTGGGAACTAACTTTCTGTAGTATCCTGCTGTCAACAAGAATGCCCTCACCTGCTTTTTGGTAACAGGTGCAGGTCATGCCTGAATAGCTTCCACTTTGGCAGGTCCTGGCCTTATCTTACCACTTCCCACTCTATGTCCTAGGTAGGAGACCTCTGCCATACCCACTTGACATTTGCTCGGCTTAATGGTCAACCCTGCCCTCTGTAGTCTGCCCAGCACCTCCCTGACATGCTGAAGGTGCTCTTGCCAGGAATGGCTGTAGATAGCCATATCATTCATGTAAGCAAGGGCAAACCCTCCTGCTCCTGCTAAGATATTATCTACCAGCCTCTGGAAAGTCGCTGAGGCATTCTTTATCCCAAAGGGCATCTTTGTCAACTCATACAAGCCAAAAGAAGTCACAAAGGCTGACTTCTCCCTAGCACTGGGAGTCAAGGGCACCTGCAAGTAACCCTTGGTAAGATCAATGGTTGTAAGATACTTAGCCCCACCCAGCTGCTCTAGGGCCTCATCTGTCCTAGGCATGGTGTAAGCATCTGCCTCTGTGTGACTATTTCCTGTGATCCACAGAAAACCTGGTGTTGCCAACCTTCTTTGGCACCAGTACCAAAGGGGAGGCCCAGGGACTGTTGGACTGCTGAATCACCCCTAGTTCCAACATCTCCTGTACTTCTTCCCTCAGAGTCTGTTTGACTCTCTCAGGCACCTTATAAGGGGCTGCCTGATAGGCCTTTGGGGTCACTGTATCCACCTGGTGCTGCACCACGTGGGTGCTCCCTGGTTTCCTGGTGAACATGCCCCAAACTCCTGCAACACTGCTCGGATATCTCAAACCTGGGTAGAAGATAGCTGCTGGGAAATTGCTACCCCTTCCACCAAGGTGTCAGCCCAAGCCTCACTGAGGAGCTCCATCACAAGATCTATCTCAGACTCCTCCTGCAATCCACTGCAAATGCTCAGCACAAGGGCACCCCTATCATGGTAAGGTTTCATCATGTTAACATGGTACAATTTGTGCCCCTGTCTTCTGCCTAGCAGTTCCACTATGTAGTTAACATCACTTACCTTTATAACCACCTTGTAGGGTCCCTCCTGAGCTGCTTTCAACTTGTTGTGTCTGACAGGAATGAGAATCATCACCTTCTGCCCCACAGCATACTCTCTAGCTCAAGCATTCCTGTCATACCACACCTTTTTCTGTTGTTGGGCTTCTGCCAGGTTCTCCTGGGCCAGACCCATGAGTTACTTGAGCCTTGTCCTGAGGTTCAGGACATATGCCATGACAGACTCCTTGTGAGACACACACTCACCTTCCCACTCATCTCGAATTAAATCAAGAGGTCCCCTCACCCTATGCCCATACAGCAACTCAAAGGGTGAAAAAACCTGTGAATTCCTTCGGAACCTCTCTGTAAGCAAACAACAGATGGGGCAAATATTTGTCCCACACCCTCTTAAACTGATCTGCAAATGCCCGTAGCATGGACTTGATTGTAGAGTTTAACCTCTCAAGAAGACCATTAGTCTGGGGATGGTAGGGTTGGGTCTTCATGTGCTTCACACCACAGGACTTCCACAGACAAGCCAGCAGGTCTGACATAAAATTGGCACCTCTGTCAGACAGTATTTCCTTTGGGAAACCTTCCCTTCTGAAAATCTCTAGCAAAGCATTTGCCAACTTCTCTGCCTCAATGGAGGACAAAGCCAGTGCCTCAGTGTATCGTGTAGCATAATCTACAATCACTTGGATATACTTTTTCACTGTGGAACTTGGGGTACTCAGAGGACCCAGAATACCCATAGCTACCCTCTGAAATGGCTCCTTAATCACAGGCATAGGCATCAAAGGACCTCTCACCTTGTCTCCTGCCTTGCCTACCTTTTGGCACTGCTCACAGGTCCTGCAGTACCCTGTTACATCTCTGGAAATTCCAGGCCTGTAGAAGATTTGCATAATATGCCTCTTTGTATGTTTTCTGCCCATATGACCTGCAAAGGGAATATAATGGGCTATGGCTAGAAGCGCCAGATGGTAAGCTCTAGGCACTACCAACTGCTGTACTGTCTCATCTTCTAGCCCTCCCTCAGGGGTCCACTCTCTGTGCAATAATCCTTTGTTGCAGTATACAGATTCCCCCTTCCCTTGAGAATCAGGTGGCTCCCTAGCTACCTGCCTCAGGCCTTGCAATGTAGGATCTGAGAGCTGAGCCTGTCTCAAGTTTCTCCTTGTAACCCTTCCCAGCTCCCCTTCCACAGGAAGTCTGGCATCCCCTGACAGTGGTGCCTCACTGTCAGCCTGGGTACTACTACTCACCTTTACCTTTGCAGTTACATTGTCCATGGGAACATCAGTACCCACAAGCAGCTGTGGCTCACATTCACTCTCACTGCTACAATGTAGCTCACTCCCTGAAGTAACCACCTCAGCAGTCCTGGCTGCAAGTATGCAGTCTGTCTGTGTCTGCCCCAGACTACCAGACCCACATGCTTGTCTCCTAGCCTTACTGCATGTAACTGCATAAGTACATAGTACTGCCTCATCCAAATCCTTCCCTCTCAGGACATCTGCAGGATGGTAGTTCCATACCCCTGTTGCTCAAGACAGCCCACTGTTGGCATTTTGTCTTTCCCACTTACTGCCTCCCTCACCTTTGGTTCCCCACCTTGCCTCCATGGGCACCTGTTTGCCACATGGTCCCACTGGTTGCATTCAAAACATTTAACCCTAGCTCCTGGATGTGTACCTGGACTAGTGGCTTCCCCTGCTAATGGCGTATTCTGTTGGGGCAGTCTGTGCTGCCCACCATGGGTTCCTTTAGTCCCATGAGCAGTACTGGGGGTCCCTTTCCTATGGAAGGCTGCCCTGCTTGCTAGGTATAGGTCTCCCTTCTTCCCCAACTCCTCTGAAGCAGCACACTGTCTATCAGCTAACCAGATCCTCATGTCCTCAGGCAATGTGCTAAGGGCTTGTTCCCTTACCAAAATGTCTGCCAGCCCTTCAAAAGTGGTGACCTGAAATCCCCTCACCCAGCTCTGAAAATAAGTGCTCAGTTCAGCAACATATTCACATACATTTTCCTCGGACTTGCGTCTATGCTCACAAAACTTTTTCTTATGCATTTCAGGTGTTAGCTTAAAACATTTTAATAAATGTCTTTTTACAGCAGTATAATCAAAACAGTCAGTGTCATGCATTTTTGTTAAAGAAGTTACAGCTTTACCATGGAGTAAGAGGGTCAGGAACCGTACTCAGAGCCTTTGGTCAACTTCATACTTTTTACATACCCGCTCAAACATATGAATGAAGCTATCAAAATTATCCCCCTCTTTAAACTGTGGAAGAAATTTACTGACCTTTTGTGCTTCTGGGGTCCAGTTACTCCCTTCCCCATTACCTCCATGACTCTGGCGAAGAGTCAGCATTTCCCTCTCATGCTTTCTCTGCCATTCCTGTTCTTCAGCTTCTAGGCTCCTCATTCTCTCAGCTGCTTCTAGTTCCATATGCCTGGCCTCCAACTCAAGTCTCTTCAGCTCCAGCTGAATTTTTAAATCCACTGCAGAAAGGCTGAGCTGTCCATTCTCCAAGGATATTGTATCTCCACTGTCAGTCTGATTGTCCTCCAGGCTGCTGTTTTCTGATGCAGCTGTAAACATGGCTGCAGTCAGGTCTGCTTTAGTCAGGTTTCCATGCACCAGCCCCCTAGCCTGGCACATATACACTAACTGGCTCCTTGTCAGCTTTCCATACTCCTTTGCTGACATGCTGCCTGCTCACCCTGACTAACACTAAGCTAACAAAAGAAATAAAACAATTGTGATCTGAACTCTGAGTATACACTGCTTGGCTGTTTTAGAGTACAAAACACTTTTAGAGATCACTGTACATAAGCTACAGGAATTTGCTCTACTCACACCACTACAAGCCAATTAGTGTGTGAATTAGATACCACCACTGCCACCACATGTGACGGCTGTGCCCTGGCCCAGCAATCTAGGAGCCTCAATCCTCACCACTAACACCAGGGAGGTCATCTCCGAGAAGAGGAAAGGATAACTAATACACACAGTAAAATACAATTTCACAGTCAGACTAGGGCTGGTTGCTCCCTTGCTCACCAGGTCCCCAATAAGATTCCCCACTGGCACAGCTATAGGGTCCTGGTCTCAGCCTAGCTGGGCAAGCTAAAACCTCCAGTACCCTCTCTGTCCAACCAGTGTTTCGTGTCCCTGCCAAGTAGCTGACACACCACACACACAGTTTGAGAAGAGGTTATACAACCACACAGACTTTCCTGGGAAACGGCTGGCACAGGTTCTCCAGCTGTGCCCCTATTACCCAGACCATAAGGTAGTGATTCCTGTCACCACCCAGCTAATATAGCTACTAAAAGGCCCTTAAAAGGGTTTCCAATTATTACTGTGCAATATTATAATCCAAAGAGAGTATGACTAACAGTCAAGGCTTACTTTAGAGTGGCCTATTACAATAACCTCTATAAATATGCAATGTACTGTAGAGCTTATCTCTACACAAACCAGACAGGTAAAGATTTTTAAAATATGTAATAATAAATAATTAAAACACAAAACAAAACTACTACACCACAGAGATATCTAAGAGTTCAGAGATCACACAGAAACTTAAAATAATACAGTAGGACAGGTCTGATTTCAAAGAAAAATACCTAATTAATCTTTGTTAGCTTTAACTATTCCTACAAGAAATCACAGTGCTAGAAACTTACATGTGAGCTTAGACAGAGTGTTGAGTTAGATAGCCAAGATCAAAATGCTCCCCAGTCTCTTGTGAGAAATTGTATTTAAACATTACTAACAAACATTTTTGCTGGGTCCCTCCCAAATTACATCATGTTGACACTTAGGTTTTCCCAGGCAAATGAACTGCATTATTTAGCAATCTAACACCTGCTCAGAAACTTACAATAGAAGACATTTCACATGTATATTCTAAAAGAAACCAGATCAGTAAAGCACCGTCCACATGTAAATTCTGGTCATAAACTTTAGCCTTAAAACAATGGGCATGAAACTTTCATCCAGAAGTACTGGAGCCAAATTCTAACATGAAAGGGTCACAACATGCTTCACTGGGCCAGTAGAGTCCAATGTTGTCACATATTTTGCAGTTCCACATTTCACAGTGTTCTTTTACAATCAAGAAAACATGCCTGTATTTTACATTTATTTACAAATGCCAGAATTATATACCTAATTCTATTTGACTAGGCTGGCAGCCTTGGCCCATCTCTCCCCAATTGTCACACCCAAATTTTTCATGAAAAATAAAACTTGTCATTATTGCCTTTCACTCGAAGTGCACCTGCTCATTTATGCATCCCATAAAACCATTTAATCTTTAGTGCGTTCAAACAAAATAAAGATGACTGTCTATCATCTATCTGTATATGTGTATGTGCACATATGTAAATGTACATCTATATAGTGATAAAGACATATATAGATATATATTATGGGTTCCATTGAAATGCTCAGACTCTCGAGTTCGAGTGAACTGTCAGCTACAAACTTGAAAATGAACTTTTCAAATGTTGCCGCTGTTTAGGTGATAGAGTTTGCGGTATAGTGGGGATCAGGGAAGTTGCCCTTTAGCCACTGTAGTACAGTCTCTGAGTCTGTATATATAATTATCAAGGGGGGTGAAAGGTGCAAGAGGGCATGCCCACCTAGCAAAAAACTATTTTTATTTTTGCTTTGTATCATTATGATTTAACGTATTTACTGTTATGGTGTATGGCTTAGCATTTGAACTTTGTTATTCTGAATGTCTGTTATATGTGTGCATATGTGTGCATGTGTGTGCGTGTGTGTGTGTGTGTGTGTCTGTGCACCTTTGGTTTGCATTGTTTTGTTTGTCTTTCTCAATTAATTTGTCATGCTTGACTTTCCATTAACTAGAGTAAATATTTTGTTGTGAAAGTTTAGGGCTTTCTAATAAATAAACATTATAGTCGTAACACTTAATAGCAGTGGCTGTTCCCTAACAACTGTTGAATGTACTAATTACTGAGTCAAGATGTTGTGTAAAAGTAATAGAGTTCACAAGGTAAGATATCTGTTCCATCTGCTGCAGAAAGTCTTTTTTTGCAGTTGAGAGGGAAGTGAGTTTAAATGACTGCAGCACTTCAAATTCTTTGAGAAACCTGTATTTAACCTCAGTCCAATCAAAGAAATAGCATTTTTGAAGTACTTTGATATCTTTTTCTTTTGCTAAGGAATAAAATGGCATGATTTTGTGTAGTTATGCTACATTTTCTGTAGTCTAAGATGAACTTTTGTATGTTGAATTAGAAGTGGGAAGTGCTTGGGAAAGAGAATCAGACATTGGTAGCTACTACAAAAAATACTGAAGAGATATTGCAGAGTGTCATATATCATGGCATGCCTGATAAGTTCAGGCTGTTTGTTAAGTTTTGCTCAACAAAATCGATAATTTAAGAATATGCTGGCTGTAATTTCACAGCCAAAGGGGAAAAAGCATGCCCTAAAATTAAAACAAAATCGTTGCATGATAATTTATCTAATTTTATTTAATACATTAAACACTTTTGTCTTTTCACTTGCTAAACTCTTCAGAACCAAGAATAATGAAACAAAATACGTTATAACTATTCAAATAAAAATATAAAATATCACATAAAATATGACCATTAATAAAAGCCATAAAAAGATGATTAACTTACATAAATAATATATACATAATAATATAGTTTAAAGAAACTCAGTGATGAAACTATGAGTCCATCTTCATGATCATCTGATATTTAATAAAAGTTGTTGTGATCGTTCATTATATTCATACAATGTGTTCCGGACCACTCCCTTCAAATCCATTTGTATACTGACAAGTTAAAATATTTTCTTTACTTCATACTTTGCAAAGCGTGTTCAACATGCATCTGAACTGTTCACATTTTTACAGCTTGTTCAATTTTTATCTCATATTTTCGGTCTCATCTTCATAAAAGTTGTGCTTTTCTAGAAAATCAGTAAGGATATAATTAGTTGACTAATGTCAGGCATTTGAGTTTCAGAATCCGATATCTTTCAGAAAATGCATGGCAATGCAAAACAATTAATCTAGCAACTTTACAAGTTTATAAGAGCATTATTTAAAAATGCATTCTTATTTTGGGGCTTTTGTCTCCCAGTTAATTTTGGCTTTGTCCAGATTTCTTGTCTAAGAGGTTGAGAGGTGTGTGCTTAACATAACTTTCTGCTGGTTTCCACAGAGTGAAATGCATCATATCGAGAATAAGCACCTATATAAACCAAGAAAGTAGACCTGTAACCCTGCAATTCTTTTTTTTTATTTTTATTTTTTATCCATTGTTGACTAGGTTAATGTCATTAGGCTAGTAGCCTCTTTTAGTCTTAAATGTCTTATTATGATGAAATAAATAAGCAATGGACTCTTGTTGAAAGTCTTAAATGCCTTATTAGGATGAAATAAATAAGCAATGGACTCTTGTTGAAAGTCTTAAATGCCTTATTAGGATGAAATAAATAAGCAATGGACTCTTGCTGAAAGACATAAATTAAGAGCAGTCCATATTTAAACATTCCGTCAGTGATAGTTTAAATATCGCACTCATATGCTTTTTCACATAAACATTTTATATTTGAGCTGTTTGTATAAATGAATTTTGCAGCAATGCCAAAGATCTTATTCAATTCATTGTTCACTGTAACAAAAATGTTCTTAATACTTTACTGTTTATATTATTAGACAGAAACCCAATCCATATTTACCAGCAACAGACGTCAGCACAATTAAGTTGCCCCAAACACAACAAATGCAGTTTGCAATGCAGACCCATTTGTCTCTTCACTGCATGTGACTTGAGATTACTAATTTCGAGCTCAAAGGGACAGACTAGTACTCGTTTGCTGGACTCACAAAGGCAGTTTTAGTGTGACAGCACAAAACATCTGCTGCCCACCCATGACCAGAAAGATAAGGCATCATATCAGAGTTATTTACCCTTAAAAATTGAACTGTTTTTGGTCTTCTTACCTGGTAGTTGGAGGTTCAATCACTGTGCATGAGCTTTCAGCATTTTCATTCCATTGCTGCCAGAAGGGTTTCCTAGTTAGTGGTGCACTTGAATCATTTCAGCAGTCCGCCCCATTGTTGCTTTTGTTAAGTTGACTTGTTAGGAGTTTAGATTCCTGGGAAATTATGATTATTTTTGCTTCACTAGACTGTTGCACTCATTGTTTTACAAAGATTTACTGCTGACAATTTTAAGTGTTTATGGTGATGGGAGAGTGTTTGAAAAGGGGAGCAGCTTGGTGTGTTCCTTCTGATAATAAGTTCATCTTTCTTCTTTATTCTTCCATTTTAACCCTCTTTCTCTCGCCCTCTCTCTCTCTCTCTTTGATTTCTTTGGTGTCTATATATATGAAAAAAATGAAATCAGTGACTAATCTATAATTTGTTCTTAGCCTTTATATAGTTGGTTTGGTCAGCAGAGTATCTGGAAATTATTTAAACTCTATTTCTTTTTCTTCTGTAATGCAGTCTTGTAGTTCACTATATTTTCTTTACTTGTTGTTGTGATTGGCTTTGTCCTCCATCTTGGAGTACTGGGTTGCTGTGATTGCATCAGTTCCTGTAGACAGAAGGTTCCATCATAACAGTATGAAGCTTAGTCAAGATTCTTGGGCTCGGTAGCTGTGGACACAGTCATTTCTCCCCTTTACTTTTGGTTTAGGTTTTCTCATAACCTCTTAAGTTGAAAATCCATGATGAAGCTGAAAGAAATTAATACATATATGCATTGTAGGCAGAAATTGTCATCAGTCAGAGAACTAAGTTTTATGTTGTATTGCTTGTAATTTGTTAATTTATTGAATGTGACATTAGCAGACAGTTCTGTAAAGTATAAAGTTTGAAATTCAAATACCTGTCTAATATAGTGCCAGTATTTCTTGTTGGCTTGTTAGAGAACCACCATTGCTAATGAGGTCATCAAACATATTGGGTAACTGAGATAGTTCACTATAATTTTATGTAGCTAGTTTTACATTTTGTCAGGATATTTTATTTTCCTCTCGACCAATGGTGTTATCTCACAGTTTTTCTCCAAAGAAGTAGTTTTATAAGTTACAATTATTCATATTAAATCAAAGGTAATAACTATATGAATAGATAAATAAATAGATAAAAATAGATAGATAAATAAATAAAGAAAGAAAACAAATGTATATTCTAATTATCAATTAATCAAGGCAAATAAAGACTTTTGTATAAGACGTGGATCAGTGATTAATTTTGATTGTAGTTTAATGTTTGGTACCTTATAGGTTTTTAGCATGGTGAGAAATGTTTGGATGTGATACATTTAAAACTCATAGTTCAATTGAAATAGATCTAATAAAACTAATTACACAGACAAACATATTTTAGCTTTAAACACGAATTGTGAATACAAAGCATGCAAACATGTCACATTGCAGACTGTTGGGAAACAAGTAACATTTTTTAAAGATAGAACACCAAATAAAACAATTTTACCTTACATCTGAAATGAACAATAGACACTGACAAGTAGTCAATGATTATTCAGTGATCATCCTGGACATCGATATCTTCAGTATAGACACACAGACTGCTGACCATGTTATGTGATTATCTGTGTATGTGGAATTCTACATGAAAAGATAGCACTATAAGAAAATACACAGAAAAAAAAACATGACTGTGTTGAGTGCTGTGCTGTACTTCCAGTGATCTGCAAAATGCAAGTTATTTAACTGTATGCTTACTTCGTTGTCGATTCATGCTGTTTGATGTCTAGGATGATCAAAGAATAATAGCATAATGACTTTGATTTCAGGGAAAATAAAGAAAATGCTTGAATATAGTTTACAAAAAATGTTGAGAGTAGTTTACAAAACTAGTTGTGCATACTTTTAATCACATCATTACTTTTGTAGTTTATAGAATTAATTATGCTTCAGAATAAAACAGAATAATAAATATAATAAATTGAATATAGAAAAATAAAAGAAAAAAAAAAAAAAAGAAAAATACAAAAAATAAATGGTGTTCTCACTTCAGAATACTGATCGGGGTGTGCAGAAAGTTTTATAAAATGCAATTCATTTTCTCACTGATGGAGTAAAAAAAAAAAAAACAAACACTCACACAACACCAGTACAAAAATAAAGGTAAAAAAATTTATTATTTGGTGTATTCAACACTGTAGTTCATCTCTCTGCTTACCTCTGCTGCTGTTTATATAGGGGTCAGGAATTGTAATGGGGTAACAGTAATTCATATTCAATATTTCATTATTTGTCTGTCAGTCTCATTTTGTTGTAACTGTGTTAATGACATACAATTTTGTTTTTTTATTAGTTTACAATGATCACAGAGATTTGAATTTTTTTTAAAGTTACTTAAAAATTTATCAAGCAAAAACACTGATAGCAATTTGTTAAACAAAGTAGAAGTCTCGTACTGAAAAGATACTTAACATGAGCAGCCATAATTTTCTTTACTTGAAATTTACATTTATTGGAAATTCACCTGGCAATCCATTAAACTACAAGATATGTGCTGGGGCAATCTGCATATAGTGAAGTACTAATTAGCATGTGAGTGAAGGGCACAAGAATTCAAGAGATACTTGTGAAACATGTTTGCAAACAGATTGTGACAGCTGACTGCATGGAAGTGTGCCCTTTCAGGGTCAGCCGTGGAGCACTGTCTGGCGAAGTGACTTTGTCAGATTCACATGGCAGACAGATAAAGGATGAGGCAACCAAACTCTGCACTACTGAAGCAGCTCATAGCTTGGCTCATTTGCACCAGACAGATGGTTGCAACCCTACCCAGTGCATTTTACAACCGTGTGCTTGCAAAAAAACAAGTAAATTAAAAAATGTATCCGCAGTTAAAATATTAACATTAAACTCGTAGACATCATGGTGTCCCGTTTATTCACAGCCAACAATGGACCGGCTTTCAGCAGTCAACAAAACAAGAAAATCAAGGTTCCTACAAAAAAAAAACATAGCTGATATGGTGATGTTCCTGTTTACTGTAGTCATTGCCTATCTTTATTGTGGTTTGCAGTAATCAAGTATTTTTACACACGTGCATGCACTCACACACACACACACACACACACACACACACACACACACACACACACACACACACACACACACACACACACACACACACACAAAACCATCAGTAATAGCCAGTTACATAACTGTTCATCTCAGATATCTAACTGAAAACATGTGAATGAATACATTTATAAATAATGAGAAGGAAATCTACCACATCATGCTGCTGTCAAACCCATACAGTTGAACCCATCACAACACTCTCTGCACTCTAAACATATTATCTCAAACTGGAGACAAAGACCATTAAATCAAGAACAGATTTTAACTGTTTCTCTTATATTCTTAGAAAGTTGGTAGAATAAAAACATTTGCATTAGTAAGCATTTTCTGAAAGATACAATGTCTGAAACTCACGCCCATCATTATTCAGTGACTGCAGTTGAAAACAATTTGTAAGAAAGGCCCAAATTTGACAAGGAGTGGACAAAAATGTGTCAATGTCTTTACATAGGAATTCTGGTTTTCAAGCTTTCAAGCTAGGTTGACAAAAGAAAATAAAAGGCATTATAAGCATAGCTGAAATGGCTAGGAGACAGAAATCTGCAGAGGCGATATTAAAACAAATGCCCTGTGCAGGCAGCATCAAAACAAATCAGACAAATCTCCCACTCAGGTACTGAAGGCAGAGGTTTCAATCAAGTCTCCCATGCTTAATGGATTTGCATGACCTGCATGCTGCCAATAAAGTTACAGAGCAGTACAGTGGGAACTTTCAAGGGGGACCTAGTTTTGGTACTTGTTTTTCTTTTCTTTCTTTCTTTTTTTTTTTTTTATTCTTCTTCCTCATGGTTCCCCAGTCTTCATTCTTCCCCATGGTTGTTGAATCAAGAGTCAATTATAAATTAAAAAAAAAAATCAAAGGTAGAGAAAATTATATGCCAAATTCAGTATTGTGTCCTTCTTTCAGCTACTGCAGTACTAAAACTAAATCTTCCTGAACAAGTTGCAGGCTATTGAATGTTTACAAGAAAACTTTTAATCTGTTACAGTCAATCAGTTCCAACTGTTTATGAAAGTCTTGTTAATTACCCACTCATTGATCTGTCTGTTGATTGTCACAGAATTTTGATTATGTATAAAAATGTTTGCTCCATTAAAAGTGTTTTTTTCTGCTCAAGGTCAAATAGTTGTTTCTTGTAGGTAAAGCTTTAAAGAAAGAATTCTATCAACTGGATTCATTAACACCTACATTAAGTGTATACCAAGTGTACACTGTTCTAAATGAGCAGACAACGCAAGCATAACTCACATCCTCTTCCTCCTAATTTTAGTTTTCATACTGATTTTCATGCAGCCTTAAATATTGAGAGGGATTCATAAAGGTTACCAAAATTGTAGACTACATGCTCACTTAGTGTAATCCTTCTAAGTGACTAGAAAGCATAACAAATGCAATAGGGATGTTTTTGATTACAGACGGTGTACACATAGTGTACAATTAGTATGCACTTAATGTAGGTGTTAATCATGCAGTGTAAAATTAATATTATGAAATATTGAAATGTTCTTTTATGAGTGAGACTAAAAATAAATATTGGAAAAGAGTACCTCCTAAAAGTGCAGGTGTATGTGTGATGTATATTTTAATGAGAAGTCTCCTAAGTGTGTGTATGTGTGGGAATATGCATATCTAATGAGAAGAATCAGCTGATCCTTGAACAAGAATGTTTACAGAGTAGGAGAATGATTTGAGAAAATTAGGTGAGACTTGCAAGTATTTAGATGTTACAGTATCCAATGGGAGAATGAATTATCTGAGGGATAAATAATGATCACACACAGAAAAAGGTGTTGTCAGCAACTTCTTAACAATTAAAGTGTACCATGTCGTTTAAACAGCAAGAGCAGTAAGTATCTAAAAGATTTAGAAGTAAGGCATACTGCAACAGCATGCTAAAGTATATATGAACATAACTATCAAGTAAAGGGTGAGTAAGGAACTTCCCCAATTTGATGCATATTGCAGGTGCCTTACGGACTAGTACACACTTGCTCATAAGTAAATAATAGTATGAAGATAGTATAAATGGGAAGAAGGAATCTTGAAAAATAAAAATTATAAATAATTATTTGTACTGGCAGACAGAGAATGCACAGCATGCAATGCTTACATAAGTTATACAAAGACAAAGGCTGAAGAGAAAATGCTTAATGTTTGAGCCATGTTTCGGAGATGGCTAAGATGTCAGGTTGGTTATGGCTCACCCAAGTGTGAAATTGGTGTAGTTTATTGTTAAGGCTCTGGGCATTGATAGTAAACATTTTAAGAGTATTGTGAGGGGAGGAGGGAGATAAGGGGAAGGTATTCTTAACTAGGGGACTGGGACCAGGGTTAGGATTGATTTCTCTGGCTAAGATTAGGTTACTGCAGGTAGTAACATTTGGCCATTTAGGTTTGCTGAGTAAGAGGTAAGGTAGCTCTAGGCTTAGTTTTGGTGTTAGTAACTTAGCTGAGGTGGATAAGATTTTTGGGTGGAAAAGGAGCAGTGGGTTAGGCTGAATGAGAGAGGAGGAGATAGATTGGAAGTGTGAGTAAGGTTGTGGGTGAAGATGGGTAAGTGTGCTAGTTATTGTTGGAGCAAATATAGGACAGGAACTGGAAGAGTATGAGCTGGCATAGGGTAGTGGAACGAGGAACAGAAGGAGAAAACAAGGGGCCTGGAGGGTGTGGATAAGTAAGGAGAGCATGACTATGCAGAGGGAGAATGCTAGGTATAAATTAGGAGGAGAGAATGATAGCTATTAGGAGAAATAGGGTTTAGGTAAAGATAAGAGAAGGTTAGGTGAGATTTGGTTGCTAGTGAGGTAGAGAGAATGATGTGTTTAAGTGGGATGATTGTACATAGGAGTGGTGATGAGGGAAGAGTTCCTATTGGGCAATTAGGTTGGGTGGGTGGAGTGAAGCAAGAATAACTGTAGGAACACTGGGGGTGGGTGAGAATTGGGGGTAGGGTAGGGCAGTGGCATGAACCCGCAGGGTGAATGGAGTGGGGAAGAGCCAAAGGAGAAAGCAGCAGAGCAGAAGCCAGTGAAAAAACTATCAATGGTGCAAGGAGTAAGCCCAGAAGTGAAGAGGTAATATGGGAATGGGGCAGGTATGAAACCTGCAAAGAAAACTATAGTGGGGGGGGGGGTTATTTAATTAGGAGGGAAAAATAGATGCAGAGATAGGGTTACATAACAGTAGCAAGAGCCTGGAAGGAAAAATGAGGTGATGTACTTCCACCTAGTGGCTTAAGTGAGAAATATCAGAACTTGAGTTACAGGGATACAGGTATTTAGTAAATACTTGTATCCCTGTAAAATACTAGCTCAGCCAAACAAAATTACCTATGACTCAGAAATCAGGCCAAAAGACAAACCAAAGATGACAAACATCCAAAACCTGACATCCAAAACAGACACTCAAAAGATCCCCAAAAGTTTTGGCATGCCATAAACACTCTTATAAAACCAGGCAAAATTACCACTCCCTCCCCTAACTCCTCTAAGAACAATAAGGACATTGACTCCCAATTTAATCACCATTTCACAAAATCCATCTTAACACTATCTTCCCATCTATCTAAAGACAATCGTACATATAACCCTGCAAAATGCCCTAACAACATCCAACCCTTTATACTCTCACCCATTCCTACCCCCACAGTTAAAAAACTCCAACTAACACTAAAACCTACCACCCTTGCCATTGACAACTTACCAACTAACGTCCTAAAATAGCTGCTGAATCCTTATCTTACCCTATCTCCATCCTTATCAACCACTCCATACAATAAGCATATGTCCCACAACTCTGGAAAGTATCCTATATTATCTCACTTCACAAAGGTGGAAACTCTTATGAATACTCAAACTATCACCCCATTGCCATTCTATCACCTTTATCTAATATACTTGAGAGATGTATACACTCTCAAGTAATGACATTCTTAAACTCACATAATCTCCTCTCACCCACTCAGCACAGTTTCCAGCAATATCATAGTACAACAACTGCTCTGCTCTCCACTGATTTAGTCAATCAGCACAAAAATAATAATAACTTTGTATCGGCAATATTTTTAGATCTCTCCAAGGCATTTAATATGGTCTCACATTCCTTACTACTTGACTCCCTAGCCTCCCTATCTTTCACCACTGCCTCAATAACCTGGTTTAAAAGTTACCTGTCAGATAGGCAGCAATCTGTCCAATGGAAAAGTGCATGATCCTCCTTACTCCCAAATACCATAGGCATACCACAAGGCTCAATATTAGGCCCACTTCTTTTCTCTATATTTACCAATAATCTTCATACCACCACACATCATGCTTCACTCATACAGTACACTGACAGCTCTGCTCTTATCTGTTCTTCTCCAACTCTTGCAACTTTGCAACAACTCACCCAGGAATTCTTTAGCTCCATGGAAAGCTAGATCACACAAATGTAACTTATCCTAAACCCTAACAAAACCAAATTGCTACTTTTTACCCCCAACAAAACTATATCTACCCCTCTATCCTTTACTATCTCTTCTAATAATGGCATTATTATCTCTCTCTCTCTCTGATCATACCAAACTCCTAGGTGTAGAAATTGAAAAAAATCTACTCTTTGATGTCCATATTTCACAAACTATGAAAAAGGTGCATATAAATGGGAACTCTATATAGATACAAGAAATCCCTCTCTCAACAAGCATGGGCTACCCTAGCCCAAACTCAACTTTTGTCCACTTTAATGTATGCTTCACCAATTCTTACCCACATTAGAAAACTTGACCTTGCCAAACTCGAATCATGTTATAATAAAATTTTATAAGTTTGCCAATAACTCCACCTTTAGAACCCACCACTGCCAGGCACTACAGGAACCAAAATGGCTAGAATTTCCCCAACTCCTAAACTATCACCAACTAGTCATTGCATATAATGTGATAAGACATCCTGAAAAAAACTCCTGCACTAAGCCAACTTCTTACCCTCTATAATACAAATCGTCCTCTCCACTCTTCCGACAAATCCCTCCTCTGTATGTCAAGGGCTCACAATTCTGCTGGAAAAGATCTATTCTCCCACACCATAGCTAAAACCTGGAACAATCTTCCCTCTGCTCTGACCTCTGCCTCCTCTACTACACTCTTTAAAGAGTTTATATCATAACATCGAAACTGACAACATTGAATGCTCACATGAGCAAAAAATCACGTCTTCGAAGTTTTTTAATTTTTTTTTGTGGTACAGTGAAGATCAGGATTTTTGCCCTTTCCTCACTGTAGTGGGATCTTGGAGTAGGAATATATATTTAGGGTGGGGTGTGGGGGGCACATCCCTCCACAATACCTTTGTCAAGTATGTGAATATTCGCTCAAGTGCGCATTCGACGTTGTCGGTTTTGATGTTATGATATAGGCACCTCTTTAAAAACTCACTTAAAACACTTACAGAAAAACTGATTGTGCCCATGTATTGCATAAGTCCTTCTTCTCTGCCCCTCTAAACACCCCTTACTAATTGCACCTACTGTATCTCATACTACAGTCTAGGATACTAATACTGCTGACTGAAGATGTAGATGTAATATATTATTAACCATGTATTTTTCCACTTAATAACTATGTTTTTCCTTGTATATATGTTTTTATTGTATATAATTGCCTTGTTATTGTACACTGCTGTACATTGAAATTTATTTTCTTTTGTTTAAACGTTTACTTAATGTTGGAGCTTTACTCCCTGGGCCTCCGCTAAAAATGGACCTATATACAGTTGGACCATCCTGGTTAACAAATGTAACATACAATAAAATAAATAAATAAATAAAATAAAATAAAATGGAGAGCTTTGTATGGGACAATTTTTTTTTTATGGGACAGGTTCCCATTTATTTTTTATTTGAGAGAGAGAGGAATGTTGGGGAATGGATGTAGGTATGTCTGGGTCAGTAAAGTTGGGAAGGTAAGGAAGCAACTGCAGACAGACAAGAAAAACAAGACAAGAGACAGGGATGGTGGGGAGAACCTGGGCCTCAGTCGTCAAGCTTGGTGATGGTGAGAATTACGTCCTCACCCACTGGACTGTTATCACTGTCATCTTACTCCACAGGTGGCTGGAGTGCTTTATGTCTTCTCCTCACAGTGTGCAACATGAGGGAGTGCAGCCTTTCCAGCTGACGTAGGCATGCAACAATGGTGCTAGTAAGAACCAAACCCTGGCAACTCACTGCCGGTGACGAAATCACCACCTCCACCACTGCTCCCACTTGGTACCCATGCACCAGCCTCTTGGGCAGGACTACCTGAGGGTGTAGGTAGTGCAGGGGCAACAGAGACAGTGCTGCTAGTTTGGCTCCCAGATGTGCTGGGCATTGGTACTGGAGCTGGTAGAGCAGGGTCAAGCTGATCCAATGGGGTGGCCTTCCTCGCTGTGCTGTGGAGCAATAATGATGTGGTACACATGGATGACATTGACACATTTTGAGGGTTTATATCAATCCATCGAAACAGCTGACTATCGGACGCCAGATGTTCAAACTGTGAAGTTTGAACACTGATTCTTTATCACAAAGCCGTGGAACACCGAATTCTTTCCCAGGCTAAGAATTCAATGAGGCATTTCTGTGGCTTTGCGATTATCAGGGCTGTGGTGGGAAGTTACGGGTCTGGTTCGGGTAAGTGTGCAATTGTGTGGATGCTAGGGTTAGGGCATGGGTTAGGTGAGTTAGGGTTAGGGCGCTGGTGAGGTGGATGTGTGATAGTGACAGACTTTAGGGTTAGGGCAGGATAGGTGAGTTAGGGATAGGGCGCGGGTCAGGTGATTCTGCGATAGTGACAGACCTTAGGGTTAGGGTTTGGGTTAAAGCAAATGGATAGATAGTAGTGTATGTACAGTTTAGTGTAGGGTTAGATGTATGATTTTAAGTGTTTGTGTGTGGATTGCTGTGTTTTTGGTGTGCTTCTGTTGTGTGTGTGTTTCTTGTAACAGCAATTTTTTTCCCCTGGGAAAAAAAATCGCTGTTCTAAGACTTCAATTTTTTTGTACTTCGTGGTTAGAAGTTCGAACATATGATGTTCGAACTGCAGCTGCTTTGGTGAACTGATATAGACCAACATTTTGATGCCACATAAAAAAAATATTAAATGAAAAAATAACAAACAAATTATGTATTAAAATACAATTACATAAAATACAAATAAAAAAATAAAATAAAATAAAATGTTTTTTTAATAAAATGAAAGAAAACAAAAAAAGGACAAAAGAGAGATAAGGGTTGAGGAAAGAAAAAAGGAGGTAAGATTAATACCATCATATGTGACATACAATGCATTAATACAATTATGGACCTGTATTATCTTAAGTTTTACATTTAAGTCTACCTCCTAACAGATACACACTATACTAGAGATTGCTGCAAGTAATCCTTGAAATGTGCATATATTGTACATGTGTAACAGTTGTACATATTACAATTACAGGAGTGCATTTGTGCCACCAGTATAAAGATTTTAATTTAATGTAAGTAATATTAAGGAAATAACAGTATGGTGTAGTTGTGAATTGGGGTATTTGAACCCACATCCTCTGACTAAAGTGTAATATTGGACTCTTACAATTGGTTTGTGCTACAAACTAGTTCATGCATACTTGCCTTTACAGTTGGGATATGCATGCTAATTTGATACAACTCTATAAAATACCAAAAAAAATACCTTTAACTTTTAATGCTAGAATAACACGACTCTTCCCCTGCATACATACCACTTGCTTACCTCAGTCTCACCAATCTAGCCCTGTGGGCTCTGACATTACACTCCTGATCACTGGCAGCTGGGGAAAAACAGAACAGAACAGAAGACCAGTATGCATACCAGTCTTGCCTATAATCAGCTTTCTAAGTCTTACCAGTACTCTCTTGAGTTAATATTTTCACAGATGTGGGATGTCTTCAGTCCCAAAGTCCTCAATCCAATGGTCGAGTGTATCCCTCTTCATTCTCTGAAGGTCATTGAAATGATGACTACATTGCTCTACAGTATTCATGATAGTAGTGGCACTGGACACAGCTTGGGCTAAACTGTCCCAAGCATCATACTTGTATTGAGAGTCAGAATAGTCCCCTGCAGAAGCCTGTGTCTGTGGTGCTTCACTAGGAGTTCAGTGAATATCTTGGCATCCTGGGCACCTCACCTCTGTGCCCTAAACCTGGAACATTCCTGACTAAAGTCTGCTATGTCTATCAGTGGATCTAGAGCAATGGAGACTGATGCTTTCCTGCAAATTACAGCTATTGTGTTTACTGGAGTGTACACAACCAATTAAAGCATTTGTGAGATGGTGCAAAGAGATCAGTAGTGTCAAGCAGCGAGGAATGAGAAAATTGATTTTTACACTATATGATGCAAATCTAGGCATGAGGAGTAAAACATTTACTTCCACAGTGTTGATTTCCATCTTTGCCACAGAAGAAGTGCTGCTCAAACATAGTCAAGCATCATACATAAATTCAGATGACAGTATGACACTACGAGCCATTACACATGTATGTATGTGTCCTGACAAGGTTATTGGATATAGGGGTAGTTGTGTATGTGTGTTAGGTAAATGTGAAGACCATGCAAGTCCAGATAGCAGAATTATACTTGCAGCAATATAGTTTACAGTATACCCTCAGTCATACATCTGATAATAAATCTAATGCAGCCACCTGTATTCAATATGCAGATGACACCACCAAGCAGCTACCCAGCAATGTTTTGCCAAAGTTGAACAATGGTTCTCTGATCGTAAACTTTTACTCAAAAGAACTACCACCTGATAACTCCAGGACCTTTTGTCACTATTGACCATAAGCTGCCCAAACTATTAAGACAGTTAACAAGAAACTTGGGTCAATGTACAGAATCAAGAACTTATTAACCATTGCTCATACCACCACCTACCATCATATTGCCAGATTTGTAACATCTACTGCCTCAACCTCAAAAAACTTGGATGGTTGGAACTGCCCAATCTAAGCATTCAAAATAATCAATCATCCAGAGAAACCCCTCACTGACCATCCTCAAACAGTATTCAGATATTAACCATCAAATCAAATAACATGGGGGCGTGCTCTTTATGCTAATACCATTGGAAAGCAATGGAATTCCCTTCCTAACAACCTCAGGCTCATGACCTCACTCAATCTATTCAAAACTAATCTCAGAGAATTTTGGTTATGCCCATGTTCCAACCCTGACTAATTCCCACAGGACCATAAGTATCTAATTCCTTTCTACCTCACAATTCTTTATCCAGCATCTTACTATCTCCTCAGGTATCTATGTCATCTGGCCATCTCAACAAATGTTTTACCAGACTAACAGCTTGTATACTTAGATGTTATTACTGTTTGATTTTATTTTTATTGTAATTTCTTGTATATATTTGTAAACTTATACTTATGTTAATTCAACAAATGTAAAATAAATAAATAAAATAAATAAAATAAAAATAATGATACATAAATCAATAAATAAATAAATAACTCTATAATAGTGTCACACCTCATGCATATAATTAATATTGTCTCCACTATCTAAACTGTTAGAACTGAGAGTGAATATAATGGGAAGTGAAACAACAGTAAATGTACATGGATTATCCTGTATTAGAACCCATACCCATGTGCAAGGCAATCCTACACTTACTCCTGTTACCAAAAGACAGTCAAAATAATAATTGTTCAAGTTTCATTTCATTGCTATAAACTGCAATATCACAACACTGAAAAAAAAGGTTGCACACCCTGTATTAGAACCCAAGACCATCTGTACTCCAGCCCTACACATACACCTGTTGTCACAGGACTAGTTACATAACATTCTCTAATTTACTAATCATTCTTAAGGTCTATGTGTTAACTGCTGTGCAATGCCACTTAGCAGGTTTGCACAGTGTCCAAAAGAATTAATTGAATATATCCAGTTTCTATTGTTGGCTGTATGGGTCCTATCTACTTCCTGAGTGGTCCACTTGTCCGGTTTGTGCACTGTTGCACTTTGTGCACACAATAAAAGCACAGACAAATGTGCCATTCATTGTCTCCGTTCCAGTGACTGCACTAAGTGCCACATTGGCAAAACACTGGCCAAAAAAATAATAAAAAATAATGAAAAAATTACATGGAAAAAAGACATTTGCCTACAAATGCAAGGGAGATTGGATGTTAATGAACAGAATCTGTGAATTGTGGGCTGCTTACTTGCATTTCCAATCTTGACAAAAGTACATCTAACACTCTGTAAGTCTTACCTGACACACTCACTGGATGTCAGGCAGTCTGTATTGCTGTTGTGTTTACCTTCTCCCAACCAATAATAATTCACAGTTTCAATCCATTAAAAGCAAACACTGATATGCTACATGGAGCCAAGGGTTTGAGATTCAGCAATTCTAATGACGTCACACCTCATTTGCATCTTTACTGTGCAGACAGCCCTGAATCTACACCAGAAGGCAATCATTTAGCTAGGGAAATTGAAATTGAATAGAATTGTTTATGTGGTAAACAGGGAACAGAGGTTATTACTTTGGGATATATCTGCACAGAGGATTATTGATTTTGAGAAGGTATGCCTGCATTTTGTCAGCTACATATTGCATATTCAAACATGTAATTATGAATAATCTGCTTAATAGTTTTATATATATATATATATATATATATAAATGTATATATATATATATATATATATATATATATATATATATATATATATATATATATATATATATATATATATATATATATATATATATATATATATATATATATATATATATATATATATATATATTGATTAACACATACTTTTACACTTTTATCTGTATACATTAGTTAGAAGTGTACTGATGGCATGGCCAAGTCTGTCAGGGCATTTCATAGGTATATATGATTGGCAATGCCTTCACAGGGAATATTCTGCATTAAATCTTTAGACACATTTCAGAGACAGGTCACTTGAGAGCACTTTTTGCATTTCAAAGATGCTTTGTAAGCCAAGTGTGTTGTTTGCCTGTTCATTTGGGGGTGGGGAGCAAATCTGCATTTCTGTCAGGGTGCAAACAATGATATGATGCTATTGTTACTCTCCTTTTTATGCATAAAGAATGCGCATCTAAGGTAAATATGTCTCTGCTGTCACATGTTAAGGTCAGCTCTGTACAAATCTCCCACCTTTTACTTGCTTACAGTACCAAGTAATGAAATACAAGGATATGCCACTCATTCAAATAATTACACAATGCACACCATGTTCAAGACTTACCTTGTAAATGTAGCAGTTGCCACAGTTTTAGTGCAGGGCTGACTCTCTGATGCAAGAGGTACACAGCCAATACATATAGAGGTAATGGTTGTGAGAGCTGCCTGGCATCAATTTTACTATATGTATGCGCATTGTAGGGAGGTTTTAGGCCCAAGGTGGTGAGTCAACATGCTATGCATTGTCTCTTAGCCAATGCAAGGGCGTATTGAGCATGATTATGTCTGCCTACACCCACAGCAGCTGGTGGTTCCCCCTCTGACTCCTCATCTGCCTGCAGCTGCAGGGACTTTGGCATTGGTGATAGGATGTGTGCTCCTTCCCCTTGCTGATCCTGCTGAAGCTGTTTTCTCTGGTTGATGTTGTGCAGCATGTCACATACTGTGATATTTCAGTACATATCCATGGTTTGTACTACAGGGCTTCCCCCAATGTACCTAAGCATTGGAACCATAACTTCAACAGCCCAAACACACAATCTATAATGTTTATGGTTTCATCGTGTATCTCATTATGATGTTCTTTAGTGTGTGGGATGGGTGTCATTAGCCATGGTTCCAGTGCATAACCGGCATCCCCCCAGTAAATGACCCTGTGGAATATCCCCCCTAGCAAACATCTAGTACAGTTAGGAGGTGTGCCAGATATATGAGTCATGGTAACTGCCAGGGTTGCCAACAGACACATTCAAGATGATTCCCTTGGCATTACACATGACTTGTCAGTAAATAGAGTGGTACCCTCTTTCTCTTTATGTAGAGCCTACCCTGATCCCTGGGTGGTGCCTTAATTTCTATATGTGTGTAGTCTATGGCACCCCGTACTTCAGGGTATTGTGCTATAAGGTAGAACTTCTGTATGTTTTTGACCCTCTCCCTGAGAGTAAGGGGAAAATATACATGGTCACTGGCATGTTGGAGTATAGCATTCAGGAATTGATGGAGGATCCTTAATGCTGATGCCTGTGTCACCCCCAGCATGTCCTCTTTTGGTCTCTGAAAGGTAACCGTAGCTAGGATTCTGAGTGCTAAACATACCTTTGTCTCCAGTGGGATGGATTCCCCAAGACTGGTCCTGGCTCCAAGGTTGTGGAGTTCCTGTAGTATGTCCCTATTTACCCTGTATGCCCTACAATGTCCATGTCATGTAAGTTTTGAAAAGTTAAATGGGGCCCGAAAACTCTTCTCCTGCTACTCTTAGGTCTAATGCCAGCAGCAGCAGCATAGGCTTTAGCCTGATGCACATACAAATTAATTAAAGCAACAGCAGCCCCTAACATTCTTTCCATGTATACTCCTTTCCATTGTATATTTCAAAAGGTTTTGGAATTAGCAAGGAAAACCAAAACTGAGTCTACACTGTTGCTTTGTAGCTTGCTGAATGTTGGATTGGTTGATTAGTGTACAGTTCTGCTGCTTATGTTGTAATTAGCATGCCGTGGTGTTTACCTTATTTGTGAGATGGTGCATGCCTCTACACGGCAATTACTAAATCTAAAACTCTGTGGTACCATGGGCACTTAGAGTCGTGCTGATAGAGAAGGACCATGTAAGGTTTATTGAATTGAGCTGCATGCCTTTATTTAAGTGGATGACCTTTTCATGTTCTATCATGGGCAAAATATTTCTAGTATTAGATATTAGCCACATCTATCAATGTATGATTTTCAGTGAACATTCTAAGAAATATTTGGCCATAAATATTTATAAATAGATATTCAGTGGGGGCAAAACAAACTTACATTGCATTAGCAAGCTATAACATTTTCTGTTTTAAGGTACATTTTCATGTGCTCCTCTGATGCAATAGCTTATGGTTAGACATGCGTGTTTGCTATTGTGAAACTGTGAGACTGAGCTTATGTTCTGCATTATGTTTTGTTATTTCAGCATTTGTGGAGAAAGTTAGACAGATGAGTATCGGTTGCAATTATTACATGACATAATGAGTTGCTATTGAATCAGTTGATGACAATGCTGCATTTTTAGAAACAGTGGCCAGCCTTCAAGTTAACCATCTCCAAGTGCATATGGTGGTAGCTAGGAATATCCAAAAAGATCTGCCAGCAAAGTCCATTAAGTAGAATGATTACAAGATATATCAGTATTGAAATCATTTATAGTTGATGATTTTTGATGATAAGACTATAAGGATTTCAGTCATTGTTGTGATAATTCTTTAGGAATTGCATGCTTTCCAAGACACTTAGCTGATGCAGGAGTTGCAGCTTGCTTTAGAGTACTGAACATTTAAAACAAGCAAGTTCTTGAAATGAATCTAAAGAAAGTGTACCCTTTTAGATGTAGTTATCGACTATCTATACTAACCTGTTATGAATGTCAAAATTCCTGGCTTATCTCAACATTAAATGGCAAAAAAAGGATTTTTATTTTATTTTATTTTATTTTATTTATTTGTCTATTTGTTTCCCAGAGGCTGCCATGTACTTTTTATTTAATGCACCTGCTTAGTGAAGAAGTGGACAAGGCAGCTGTCAGAAGTGGTGTGTTGCTCTGACTGTAGTTCAATAAGTCCTGGGTTCAGAAGACAGATCTAGTTTGGCTCGCACAGAGAATTCTAAGAACTTTATTCAGCCTAGCAACATTTGTCACTACATTTTCTAACAGTCTCTGCAACACCACTCATCTAGTGGGGAATAATGTGGAGAACTTACTTGTAATCAAACACTAAATAAAATAAACAGAGCCTGATTTTCAGTCAAGCAGTATTGATAAGGCCATTATAGCCACTGTGCATGGAGTAATTCTAATATGACTGTATTCCAAAATAGTTTCATGGATCTGTTGATTGACTGGACATAATGGCTGTGCTTAACATAAGTCCCAATGCTGCTCACACTGCCATCATGATTATGCATTCACTCATGCTTCCCTCTAATTTTGTAAATATTACTTTATTCCCTTCTCCAACCTGGTACATTTAAAGTTACTTCTATTCTACCTTAACCTTTACATTGCTCTTACCTTGTTCTTCAACAGATACAAGATTTTACTATTCTTGTCTTAAGTTTTAGCTTTATCTCTTTAACCATATTTCTCTCTACAGCTCTAAGGTTGTCCATAAAAAAGACAATCCTGTTGTCACAATCTAATGTTGCATCACATACATAAACTTTGAACACTGATAGCCAAAGGATTAACCCCTGTGTTACACTGCTGGAGATCTACGTTTCTTCTGACACTTAACTTGTTAACATTGCTTTAACTCTCATCCCTCATCACATCTCTGTCTTCTACATGTCTTTGCAAATTTGAGACCTCTTCCAACTTGACTATCAGCCAGGTGAGTGGCATTTTGATTAAGTACAAAACAAAACAAAAAACACTCAACTGATATCAATTATTCATTGTCCCATCAACCTATTACCCATTTAATAAAGTGAATAAGATTAGTTGAAAATAATGCTGAGCAGGAAATACATTCTGATGTATGAAAAATGTATTATTGCCATCCAACCCTACTGTTAGAATTTATAAGATATTATGATTACCACTGATGTTAGAATAAAAGGTCTTATTTCCCAAGCATGCTTGTAGACATTTACATATACAACCAATTCTGAGAGGGCGCAGTTACAGTCCTTTGAGCCTAGTCCCTTATTTAAGGAACAATTTAAATAGATGCACCCGTGTGTGTACCTATTTCCTGATTATCCTTGCTGTGAGACCATTTTGTCCTTGTTCCTTATCTTATGTCATTTCTCATAGCTTTCTATTTGCTGTATGCCTGCTTACCCATCCTCCCTAATGCCCAGATTGCTGTGTTCTCCCACTTCATCTGCTAGCAGACATTCTTTCTTCCTTAGCAACTACAGTGACAAATAACTTGTTCAGTATTTTGGCTGGCTTCTTTAATTACCTTAGTCTATTGTCTTGATTTTCAGTATGACCCAGAGACTCCACAGACTCTGTAATAGATTGCCCATACATGTCAAGCAGAGTGCCTCTTTGGTCCTCTTCAAAAGGAACCTTGACGATTGGATGGGAGAAAGGAAATTCTGCCCGGGGATCACGTCAGTCGCCCTGCTAGACAGGGGTCCAGGGAAGTAAATAGTATGGGAAGAAATAGCCAGGGAATTGTTATGGCTAGGCTTATATAGGCCCTAGGGCTGATAGCCTAGTACCAACCTATGAACCTATGAACCTATGATAAACTTCCTTACTTCTTCCTTCACATGCCTAATGCATTTTTGGTTTAGTACTTTATTTCTTTTGCCACTTTATTTTTTTCTCTATTCCTTGTTCTTACTGACATCCATCTTTCTTTCTAATTTCCTTAGAGCTTTCCTTACACTATCCCCTTTTTCTTTCCATAAACTGTAAACTTTCATCCTTAGACTTATCTTTGGCTTCACTCATTTTTAAGCCTTAAACATCTGCTCCAGCTTTTCCTTCCAACTCCATCAAAATCCTGTTTTCACTGATAGCCATATCACCAGTTTAACTGACACCAGCAGTTCTTCTCTAATTTGCATTTTTTTTTCATTTTATGTACATCCACATTTGTTTTCTCTTTTTATCTCCTTGCTTCTGAATAAAAAGTAAGCCAGTAACTCAGTTATTGTTATCTTGTATTTCCTTTACATTCATTCCTTTTGTCTGTATTCAGATAAATATTGTTATATCTGAAGCCTTCCATTTTTTGAGCATTCCTCAAAATGATGTGTGCAACTTCTTTGATCAGTTACTTCGTTTTATTTATTTATTTTTTTTCCTATTCATTCTTAAGAATGGGATTCTCCAGTTGTTTACATGCAGATGGACGTCTCAGATTAAGGTTATAAATGTATTGCCATCTAAATCCACATCTATTTCCATCCACTTTTCTTGTAGCGTTAACAGTCTACAGATGTCATCAGTTTATCCAATTTATGCTTCTTCAACATGACTGACAAGCTCATGCTACGCCAGGTTTACCCTCATTTACATTTCCCTTCATCTTCTGTGTCTGCTGTGTCTCATTTTCTCCTAGCAATCAATTTTTTAGCTTGTATATTTACTGATGTTGGTTAGTTAAAATTAAGTTTCTCTTTGGTTAAAGTTCAGTGACAAAGAGGTAATTTTTAGGGGTGCAGTACAGACAACTTCCTCATAGTAGTATGAATAGGGGGTTGCTTTAGAGCTATAGTTTTGTTGTTTCCATTCCCCAAAAAAGGCAAAAAATACCTCAGTGAGTTTATACCTATTCTAATCTCACAGCTATAGCAACGCTAAAGTTACGAAATTTTCTGAGATAAATATGTCCTTATCTTAAATTCTTAATAGAATTTAGAAAAAAAGCTTCAGAATAAATTGCACACTTCTTACACTCAGAAATTCAACATTTTCTACAGTAGGTGATGACATAAAATACAGGTTTTAAATGATCTATTAACCTTATAAAATATTCCGTAGTTTCAACCCTACAGCTCATGAGATTTGCTGTGTCCCCTAACTGTCTTAGAAATCAATCTGCATAAGTTGTTTCATAACGCACATCATATCAGAAGTCACTACTCCAGTGTTTACAAATGATGTCTTTCCCTAACACCAAAGTATTTTACTATAATAAAAAGCAGTCCTACTGACCTCTTTAATCCCAATGTGATTGTATACATTGATAACCTCAGAATTGGAAAGATAGCTGTTATGCTAATTTACCTGAAAAATGATCCCAGGATGTTCTACAGTTTATGCATACTTAAGAATCTTTTTATTGAACTCAGTCATAACACTTAGAATGTTTTATGCAGCACCTCATAATTTTCATAACTGCAAACCAAAAATCAAATTCTTCTTTTTGCATTATAACATTGGTCACCAAATAGATATAAATAGAAACTGAGCCTAGCCTGTCTCTTTTATTTACATTCCACATAAAACTGATCAGCTTAGCTGTTATTTGTCAGATAAAATTAGCCTAGAAATAATGAACTTCAAATGGTTATGTACTGAGCAGAAAGTGGCTGTAAAAATGCCTTTGTAGACCAATAAGGGTTCTTTTCACAAAATGTATTTCAAAGTCCAAAGTATAAAAAAAAATTTAATAAAACACACACAACACAAAGAGGCAGTAAAATCCAAAAAGAAATACAAATACAAATGGTTAAGTGCTTTTGTCCCTGAAATTTTTGTGGGACTTCTTCAGAACCATAAAACCTTGTAACACTAACAAACTTTAAATGCACATACAACCCTTCAATTTAAAAGGTCACATGACTCACACCAACAGCTACTAGTGCATTATACAACACTGTTGCTTTTACACACTTTTGTGACATTTTAAAGGGCTAAGCCTTGTTAAAAAAAATTGGATAAAAAGCAGATAAAATAGCAACCTTTAAACTTAAAGCTCAGGAGTTATAGGGCATCTGGATTCAACTTAGACACTTAATTAAGTGAAAGTTTTCCAAGTGGGTGATTAACCATTTGTATCTGGTATTTTTTACTGCCATTTACTGCTCAGTACACACAGAGTGAAGTTTTTTTTCCTGTTTACTGGTTTTGTTTCTACTTCACATCATTCATGCTGGCTTTTCCACTAGCCTAGAAATAAACCAAATTACTTGCTTAAGATTTTCATATTGCAAGAGATAAAATATGTGTATTTCAAGACAGGAGTATGCCTCCGACTCTTAACTTTGAAATATATAAAAAGCAGACATGTCTAATTAACACTCTCTGATGTGTTTTTCTAACTAGCCAAAGGGAGTGAAAATCAACGGACCCCTTTATTTAAAGCCAGCTAAACTTTAAGTAAAGCCTCCCTTATTCATAGTATAACCTTTCACAAACTTCTGTAGTCCTCTCCCTTAAAGTAGCACACACATTAAACAATAAATCTAATTCTTTATTTTAAAGAGAGCAGAGCCATGCTGATTTACTGAACAAAAATCTCATTCTCTATTAATGGCAAAGTTTTAGGTATGAATAACATATCAATATATACCGTCTTTTTGCTTATTTGTTGACTAAGTAAGCCCACTGGACAATTTGCCCCTTTTCAGGGTGTAGTGTCTGGTTAATTGACTTCAGAGGTACACAGTGGGCAAATGATTGCTGGGTACAGCAACCAGCTCATTAACATCTCAGAGCTTTAGTCATCTGGACTAATTGCACCTTTATCCTTCTGAAGTCATAAACTTATAGGTTCATTCTAGGTCATTGATCAGGTAAGATCATTTGAAGCCAAGCCTCACAATCCCATTTCTTCAATACTCTAAAACATGACATAATTACAACATAACTTCTTTCAATGAGTTTCTGAAGGACTGGATGGGGTGAATTTATGGTTTTCTATCTATCCATTCATCAGGCTGCATTTGTAGAGGGTCAGGTTCATAGGTTTATAGGGTCATAGATGTTTATTAGGCTAACGACAACAAGAGTCTTTTTAAGCCTAGCCATGTATCCCACATTGTTGACAAGTTCTGGTACCCCTGATAAGTGTAAGCAGGGGCTAAGGAGGTGAAACATTTTCAAGCAGGGGCCTGGGAGATGAACTATTTACAGGGTACCTGTGTTCATTAGAGACATAGATGCCAAACCAGGGATAAAGTTCCTGTTCCCCATCCAATTTTCCAAGTTACACTTGAATTGGGTTAGGGAAGAACTCTGCTTCACACGGATGGGTAACCTGTTCCAGAAACAGAGTCTCTAGGATGTGCACCTCTCTCTCTAGTAGGTCCTGTTTATATCACGTGCAAGGTTTAGGTCCTTAGAACAGGCAATTCTAGTGATGTTTGTTTTGCAGATATGCAAGAGATCCATCAGAGTGGGGTCTGACAATGCCTTGTATGCCAGGCATAGGTCTCCCCTCAACAGCCTGTAGGAGACAGAAAACAGGGATAGGGCCATGAGGCGGTTTGCATAGGACATGTTACTTATGCCCTGTATTCTTTTAGGGAGGAATCTCTGTGAACATTCCAGTCATTTGAGATGAATGGTTAGGTACATACCAAAGGGAGCATTGTACTCAATAAAAAGTTTGATGAATGCCAAATACAGTGGAACAATGACTTCCTTGGACCTAGATGCAATACCTTTGTTTATAAGTTGCTCAACATAGAATGATTTCCTCACTACTGTAGACATGTAACGGTCGTAGTCTAGATTACTGTCTACGTGTGTCCCCGAGTACTGGACTACTGGGTCAACTCTTAGCTCTTTGTTGTCAGTATGATAATTACCAGGGGGTGGATTACTTCCTGAAAGATACTATTATGCATTTCTTGGCATTTAGGTTTAGTCCATGACTCTGACACCAGTTGCTTGTCTGTGTCAGCCTTTCCTGGAGAACATATGTGTTTGGGATTCAGTGACAGCTTCTAATTTCCAGTCATCTGCACATTTAGTCAGGCAGAGGCCATTGACATTGGCCTTAACTTTAGAGAAGTAAATGCCAAAAAGGAGAGATCCCAGGACCAATCACTGATGGAGTCTGCTTGTGACTAGCTTCTTTGTAGAGGTGGACTCCCCAATGCTAACTTCCTGGGTCCTTTCTGTGAGCCAGTTGGCTATCCACTAGGTGAAATAAGGGTTTGTACCTAACCTCCTGAGTTTGTCAACAATGCCATGACCAGATCAAGGTAGGCAGTATGAACCATTCTTCCCTCATCCATTGCTTTGGTGACCTTCTCAAAGAAGTCCACCAGGTTGAATAGGCATGACCTGCTCTTGACAAAACCAAATTGGATTAGGACCAGTATCTAGATGTTTACTATGTTATTACTGATTATTTCCATGATAATTCTTTCCATGGCTTTGCATATGAGACTAGTGAGACTTATGGGTAGTAGTTTCCAAGGTCTGTACATGACCCTCCTTTTTTGCAGAGAGATGACTGTTGCTATTTTCCATTCATGAGGCATAAATCCTATTTGGACTTAGAGGCTACAGTTAAACAACAATTCCGGAGGGCCTGATAACTCATGTTTCATGCTATTTAGAAGGCATCCCGGTATGAACCTATGAACCTATGATAGTGCCTGGGACCATTTTATGCAGTGTTCTTGGCCTTTGAGAGAGCATTAAGGACCTGTTCCCTAGTAATAGCAAGGGGGTTATATTTGATGGTATTTTCTGATAGAAGGTTGAAGGTTCATAGGTTCATAGGTTCATAGGTTAGTACTAAGCTAACTGCCCTTGTGAGCCATTTTAAGGCTAACCAATTATCCCTTGTGACACTCAAACCCTGCACCCTGTGTTTGTAAGGCAAACACCTTAACTATTAGGTGTAAAGTTGGAGATGAATTTGTTGGCCAGTAAGTTTGCTATATCTTCTGGCTGAGTACAGATGGCTCCATTCACAATGAGCTATGCACACAAGTGTGTACTGCCTTTGACGTTGTGGGCATAGCTAAAGAATGCCTTGTGGTTGTCCTTATCCTGGGAGGCCAGATCTGCCTCAAATTTGTATTTGTCCTCTGAATTGTTTGCTTAGTTTGATGAGAGTGCTTTTATCCTGCTGGGTGCTGCACTTCCCAGTTTTTGCCATGATTTTCTTCTTTCTGTTATACAGCCTGCTGATTTTGTGATTCCGCCAGGGTGGCTTGTTTTTTGAGTTAGTTCTGTACTTCTTCCTGGTGGGTACAGCTGCCTCTATGCAGATATTAACATGCCTGTACAGGGTTTTTGTGAATAGTTCTGCATAGACAGCAGTGTTCTTAGGGTTTATGGGGGCTTGAAACTTTGCCAGGTTCACTCTTAATAGCAGAAAGTTATCTTTAGAGTAGTTTCTGAATATTTTAGATTTAGCTGGTGTTCCAGGTTTTATTTTTACTTCAAAGAGGACCATTTTATGGTCTGGCCTTTCCAGAGAAGACATTACAGTAGGGAGTGTGCAGCACTCTCCCATATTAGTTAGGACCAGATCCCGTATGGTTGCACCCCTGGTCACTGTACTGACAGAGAGCTATTTGCTGCTTAGCATTTCAGAGAAGTATGTTCCATAAAAGAGGGATCCCCCTGAAAGAGATAGCTATGTCTCCAGTAGCTCTTGTTTATATTGTAAGGGGAGCTTAGCTCCTTTGAGAGGGCCTTTAAGGTATTGTTGTTCTGTGGATGTGTAGGAGGTTGCAAAGGATTTGATACACTGAGGCTTTGAAGGAGAGAGATAATGGTCCTCCCTCAAAAGTCTGTAGCAAACACAAGAGAGAACATGCTTTGTTGTGGTCTTTGAAGCTTATGGAATGCATAGCCTTTATTTTCTTTGAGTTTCATCATATACACACAAAAATGGAGATATTATTATATTATGAGTCTGTTAAAAAAGGAGTCTTCTTCTTCTTCTTTTGGCTGCTCCCATTAAGGGTCACCACAGCGGATCAACTGTTTCCATTTCTTCCTGTCCTCTGCATCTTGCTCTGTCACACCAACCACCTTTATGTCCTCTCGCACCACATTCATAAACCTTATCTTAGACCTTCCTCTTTTCCTTTTACCTGGCAGCTTCATCCTTAGCATCTTTTTCCCAATATACTCTGCATCCCTCCTCAGCACATGTCCAAACCAATGTAATCTTGCCTCTCTGGCTTTGTCTCCAAACCTTCCAACCTGTGCTGACCCTCTAATATACTTATTCCTAATCCTGTCCATCTTCGTCATACCCAGTGCAAATCTTAACATCTTCAACTCTACCACATCAAGCTCTAACTCCTGTCGTTTTGTCAATGCCACCGTCTCCAACCCATATAACATAGGTGGTCTCACTACCCTCTTCTAGACCTTCCCTTTCACTCTTACTGGTACTCGTCTGTCACAAATCACTCATGACACTCTTCTCCACCAACTCCATCCTGCTTGTACTCTCTTCCTCACCTCTCTTCCACACTCACCATTACTCTGAATTGTTGATCCCAAGTATTTAAACTCATCCACCTTCACCACCTCTACTCCCTGCATCCTCACCATTCCTCTATCCTCCCTCTCATTCACACACATAAGGAGTAAAGAGTGATAATAAATTCTTTTGACCTAGAAAATATATCCATGATAACGAGTTTGGCTAGATAAAAGGGTTTCCAAATGGCCATAAATACATGCAAGTGAAAGGTAGTTTATTGTTAATGAAAGTGTCCAGCTCCATAATAACTGAGATGATTTTCAAAGGGACACCATATATGCAGTAAGTGCACTGGTATTTGTGCCTGACACAAGATACTATGCAACTTTTAATGGAATCCAGCTTACAAATATGGCTTTTGCACCATTTATTTACATGTATCAGACCATTCTGGAGACTCTAGGAGTCAGCTAGATAGTTTATGATAGCTTTGAGCTCAGTCTTCTGAAACACAGTCAGTCACAGCCTCTTAACATTGGCAATGACATCAGAGAGGTAAATACTGAAGAGCAGTGGGCCAAGGATTGTTCCCTGAGGGATGCTGTTAGTACCAACCATTATTCATAATAGCATGCCACTTACACTACTAGAGTAGGGTTTGTCACTGAGGCAGTTTCCTATTCAATGGGCTACCTGAGGGTTTACATTTAATTTGACTATTAATGTCAGAATGTGAGATAGTGTCAAAGTTCATGGTTAGATGGAGATATGCAGTGTGCACCAACCTGTATGAATCTGGTGCATTGATAATTTAGAGAAGATTACTAAGTTTAGAATAGAGGCTTTAACTTTAATGAACCCAAACTGTTTTGGTTCAATGGTCTGCAGTCCTATATTGATGTATAATAAGTCCTATATTGATGTAAAAGTATGGTTAGGCTTATAGGTTTATAGTTCTCATGGTCAGTGGTAGGTCCTCTCTTGTGAAGTGAGATGACTACAGTAGTTCTTCACATGCCAGGCAAAAATCCAGTGGAGATGCTGAGACTGAATGGGTTTATTGGTGAGTTTATAAGGCTCTGATTGGTGCTTTGAAGAATGCAACCTGGCACATTGCCTGACACCATTGTGATAGTGTTCTTGGCCTTGCAGAATGCCTTCAGGACTTGCCCCTAGGATACCTGGGGTGTAGGCATACTTATATGCTGGGGAATGTTAAAGAAGATAAGGGTGTAAAGTCAGAGCTAAAGTCCGCAGCTAATATTATCACATTGTCTTTTGGGGAATAATAGATGTTGTCATTATGCATTAGTCCCACGCAGTGCTGGGTATTCTTTCTAAAGTTTCTAATATAGTTATAAAGGCCTTCCGGTTGTCCTTTGCTTGATCATTTAGAGTTCACTTTTAGAGGTTGAGGTATTCAGTTTATTTTCATGATCATTAGGTTTGTTTCTTTTTGTTTGCTTATACTAGGATTCTATTACAGGGGTGCATTCCTAAACTTGCCATTGTATTTTTGCCTGATGAGGACTGATACATCAGTGTAAACAAGTAAGTAAGCGTAGAAGCTGTCCATGAATATAATAGTGTATAGGATGAGGTAATTGAGGTAAGGTACTCACCAGGTTGTCAGTTAGATGCAATAGGTTTGTTCTTAAATAATCTCTAAAGACAAAAGAGTCTGCTGTAAGCTAAGGTTTGACCCTCATAGTGAACATTACTGATTTGACCATTGTAAGGGCAACTACAGGTGCAGAGCATGGTTAGTTTATATTAGTCAAGATTAGATCAAGTATTTTGAGCCCTTATTTGTAACATGAACTAGATGGCCTAAGAAGCTAACATATATATAATATCTAGAAAGTGGTCTGTATACTTATAGTCTATGTTACACAGATAATGTAAGAATAGTTGAACTCCCACAGTAGAGTAGTCCAGTGGGGAGGGACTCCATTTTCTATTGACTATGATATGATATGATATGATATGATATGATATGGATTTTTATTGATGGTAAGTAGTACATGGAAGGGCTCAATGTCATTGTCATGCCTTATAAGTCTTGATGTGATTTGCTTTCTTAGACATACAGACATGCAACTAACAACAACGCAGTTATTTCTGAAAGTGAGACTGAAAGAAATATAGGCACTGAAATCAAGCAGTGATGGGATTCTATCACTATACGGAAACCATATTTTGATAACAATGGGATTATACAATATAGTCATGATTTTGTTTGACTGTATTGGTAGTTTGAGGAGACAGCGTTCATAAAATGATACTATAGTGGTGAAGAAAAGTTTGGCTAATATCAAAAAATAATGAGGAAAGTGTTGCAGGCCATCCCTAGTGAAGCTGGTAGATCTGTCAATCATCCCTTTCCAGGCTAATGTATTTTGGACCTCATTAGTATGATACCAACAACTAAGGCAGTCATTAAGGTTTATCTTTTGTTGGTATTGTGACAGCATTCCTGTAAATGTAGGATGCTGCTGAAAACCAGTTTTCTACTAACATCAGATGCTTATTCTGAGGGATCTGTCATGTGCCTCGTCATATAATCCAGGGATGCCTGTCTCAAGTTATGTGCACAGTGACCAAGCCATATGTGTACTCTGGGTGAAGAGACTTCAGTGCTTTAGTGACATGGTGGATTCTGGTATGTGAGGAATAGCTTACATCACTTTTTTTTTTCTCAGCACATGGAGTCAACTATAACTAACATATTGCCAGATTTGTTGTATTGACCCTGTTGCACTAAGGACATTGGCTTACTGGTTGATTGACCAATATTTCTTTTGTACTGTTTTTTATTTCTGCACATGCAGTTTGCTTGTAAGGGTGTCAAAGTGTTTCCTTTTTATGCAAGTAACTTGATAGAAGCCTTTGAGGTGCCCCCATGGATTTCTTAAACTCTGTCTTATTATTAAAAAAATACAAGTTCTCGGCTACCCTTAATGTCCATCATCCTAACCAAAGAAGAATTCTGTTGCTTCTAAGATATTTGATGAGGAATAATTAATCCACATTAGATTTTACAGCTTCTTATCCTCCCATACTTGACACATTTCTATACAGAGTCCTTAAGCCGTTGTTGCATTTGCATAGGTCTGCTCGACTCTACAGATAAACTACAGATGAAGCTCCCTCATTATCTTTATTATTCTTTTAGTTTATAAACTATTTACAACAAAATTAATTCTTTGTCCCAGATTGTTAAGATGCAAATGCACGTCAGTAGAATGTATAAAATAGACTGGAAATATGCTGAAACAATACTGGCTTTGTTTACAAAAGAGCACATCAAAACTGATTATTTATAGCAACTACATAACAAAGTAGAAAAAAGATCTCAACAGATTTATAAGCAGGCAAATAGTATTATTTCTTTGCACCAAAAGATGTCTTTGGATAATATATAACAATTAGATGTAAACTACTTTTAATAAGAGGTAAGGCTCAAAGGGAGAACTTATGAGTGACAGGGATTCCTGAAAGGGTGGAAGAAAAGATGGTCTAAATTGTGTTTTATACATTAAGTTAGGAGTTGAACTGATATTTTAGTGAAAAGTGTTAGTAATGATAAAGTTATCAACTTCATTCATTGTACAAAATCAAGGAGGATGCATAGAAAAGAATTACAGTGTTTCAGTGTGCAAACTTTAAGAAAAACAGGACAGATTTTTCAACAATATAAGGAAATGCAGTTAAAAAAACATATAAATCATTTTATCTTGCCTTTCTTAATGTTTTCTTTCCCGATGAAACAAGACTTGTTATAGACCTGATTATAGCATTGGATATAGTTTTTAAATTTAAAGTCCAGATTGCAGCTGCAAGTGATGAAACAGATTTAAATAACAATTGTCTTTAATTATAGCTGATCATTGGGATCCATATATATTCACAGCATGTTTTCTTTCACACTTTTTTATTCTTCTCCACATAGGACTGTCAGTCCTCTCCCACCAATAACCTCATGGACTAATGAATTCTCCTGTGTATGAGAAGTCTCCATCTCCTTCTCTCCTGCTGGAATGAGAGCTGGGGACTGGGGTGGTGCCATCATTTGTATTAATGACTGCATTACTTAAGTCCCACATTATTGCTCAGTTCCAGTAAGTGTTTTATGGAAAATATTCAGTAGGGTGTCGTACTGAATTGCTGCTTAATTCTGGAAGTATCAGAAGCCTGCAGCGATACCTGCCATCTCAGCTGAGGCACATGTGCAGGTTTGTCTGGTCTCCATTGGGGAAATCAGTGTAACATGATTCACCCCACTACTCTTCCTTAGAAAGAAGCAGAGTCATCTTCTTCATTTCCATCTATTAAGCATATACATTTTTCTTTACATGAGCCATACCAATGGTTGAAGATTTTGCTAATTGAGAGTTAAAGCTATTTGTACTTATTGATTAACTAAGAATAATGGATAGTATTTTACCTTATTTGACATGCAGGTAGGTGCGTGCATGAATGGGTGTGCATTCTTTGAAGATTGGGCGTCGAGCTGGTAACTCGGCACCGTAAAAAATCCACTGCCAATCATTAGCGGACTGGAGTTCCGCTGTGGTGATCCCTAACCGAAAAAAGCTGAAAGACAGTATTTTACCTTATTTTTTGTTTATTATAACTGGACCCTTTCTTTTGAATTTTGGAATATATGACAACCATTGGTAACATCCTGAGATTGCTAGTGTTCAAATGTATAACAACTGATTGCTTCATTTGTATTTTCCAAATGTGTATAATATCACATATTTGCTCACTAGTTATATGTTATTATGTACTCTAAGTAGGAGATGAAAGCATAATGTTATATATTTATTGAATTCTAGTTGCATGTGGAATGATTGAACCACTTTATTTTGACTAAGGATTTCGTGAGCTACATATTTTGATATGTTTTCCCATTAAAGGATGCAATGTAAAGGACATCTATTTATAGATTTTACTTGAGTCTCTCATTGCACCAGATGATTAGAAGAAGTCTAATTTTTACTACATATTGTATAAGATCATAGGTTCATAGGAGATTACTAGGATAAAAGCTCAAGAGCCCTTATGACCCTACTATTATTACCTGGATATTACCTGATTTTTGATTCCTGAGTATTGTATAGACTATCCCTTTCCATAAGGAACATGGGTACCACACCAGGAGTGTATTTATGATTCCGCATCCATTGATTCAAACTGCATTTAAAAAGGGATAATGAAGGGTTCTACGTTGTGTGAATAGCATACCTGTTCCAGAGAAGGAGTAATCTTTGAGACACATTCTGCCTCTACAGCATGTTTTGTTCATGCCACAAACCGGGTTTAGATCCTGAGATTGTGTGACCCTCATGCAGTTTGTTTTGTTAATGCATAACAGTTCCATTAGAGATGGATTAGAGAGTGCCTTAAGATTAGGCATAGATCACATCTTAATAATTGGCAGGAGGCAGAGTAAAGAGATTGGTTGATCTGCATAGGACATGTTGTTTACACCCTGTATTTTTTTTGTTTTTTGTAAGGAATGTATGAGGTCACTCCACCTGCTGTGAGTGCCTGGTCAAGTACATGCTGAAAGGTGCATTCTATTTTATTATTGGCTTGATGAGTTCAGGCTACTGTCTATCTGCGTACTTAGATTTCTGACCTCCATTCTTAAGGGTTTGCTATTAATGTTGTAATTTTCATGGGTATTTGACTTCCCAGAGGGTATACTTATACATTTTTTGCATTTAGTTCTATGTCATGGATCTGGCACCAGTCATTTGTCTGAGTTAGACACTTCTGAGAGATATCTACATCACTGGGAGATTCAGGGATTGCCCCCAGCTTGCAATCATCAGAAAACTTGGTCAGCCAAAGGCCTACTACATTTGCTTTGACTTCAGAGAAGTATACTCTGGACAGGAGAGGTCCCAACACTGAGCCCTGTAGTATACCACTGGTAAGTGGCCTCCTGCTGGATCTGGATTCATGATGTCCATGAGCCATCTTTTGACATAGGGAGTTGCACATCATTTTGTGAGTTTATCTATAATATCTGAATAGGGAATTGTGTCAAATCTCTTAGCCTGATCAGTGTAGGCAGTATGTACTGTTTTACTCTCATCCATGGCCCTAGTGACTTTCTCAAAGAAGTCCACCAGAAAGAGCAAGAATGACCAGACCTTGATGAAGCCAAACAGTGTTGGGTCCACTAGTTAGAGAAACCCTATGTCATTGTTTATTGAGACAATAATTATTCTTTCCTTTGCCTTTCATCTGAGACTAGTAAAACTTATGGGTCTGTAATTTCCTGGGTCTGCTGAAGGTACCCTCTTTATGCAGTGGGATTACTTTTGCTGTTCTCCACTCCCCCAGGCCAAAGCCAGTCTGGAGGCTGTGGTTAAAAAAAAGATCCATTGAAATTGTGTTTTTAGCTTTAAAGAGCACAGTGTTGACCTGTTTTTTGTGATAATTTGTAGAGGAATTGTGGAGGGTATTTCTTGGGGGCAACAGGATGTGATGGGAAGACAAATGTTGAGGTAATTGTATCAGCTAACAGATTTACTATATCTTCTGGCTGAGTATAGATGATGCTGCCTACAGCTAACTCTGCACATTGCTGGGTATTGCCATTAAGACTGCCAACATACCTGAAAAATGCCTTATAATTGCCTTTTAGCTTGGCAGGCAATTTTTGCCTCAAAATTGACTTTTGAAGACTTAACTAGTCCCTTGATTTCCTTGTTTAAACTAATGATGGAGGTTTTGCTCTGTTGTGCATTATCTCTTGCTTCTAGATAAGATTTTCTTTCTTTTATGGTACAACCTATTTATACCAGGGGTCCACCAGCATGACTTATTTTTGTGGTTTGCCATTGGCTTATTTTGGTCTGGTACTGCTATTTCTATGCAGTTGTTTATGTAGTCGTGCAGAGCTTTTATATACTCCTTTGCATAGCCTTCTGAGTTTTCTGGATTTGGGGGAGCTTAGAAATTAGTTATACTATTGCATAAAGTAGTTTGCCTTAGAAATGTTCTTAAAGGTTTTGGGGTTATGTATTGGTTCTAGTGTTATATTTATTTCAGAGGAAACTATAGGGATATATGATTTCTTGAAATGATCTGTAAGGATGTTCATGTATTATTTTATGTTGTTTGGGAATTATTAAAGTGCTGTTATTCTATTACTATTATTTTTGGTGATCCTGGTTACCTGTTCTGTGAGAACTGATTGGAAGTTAAAGCTGAATGGTATACTCTGTTAGAGTGTGCTGATCAATGATTATAATCACATCTGCTGCAAATATGCTGAAAAATAAAAACATTACATAAAAGTTTGCTTGGATGTAGGTATAGAATTTAGCAATGTAAAATGGGTATCCATATGTATGTGTTTTGAAGAAAGAACATCTATTAACAGACATGCTTATTGACAGTGCCAGCAAAAAGCCTAAATAGCAATTCTGGAAAGCAAGTATTACATGCTTTTATCATGTCAGCAGAACACTTTGAATGGACATGATTTTACAAAATCAGCAGTAAGTGCTTTCTTACAAGATGTTTCCTACCATATCAGCAAACAAGTTTGATCAGCAGGAAAACAATTTGTACATGCTTTCCCAGAAGACATTTCCTTAAAAAACAAGTCTGGAAAGTAAAGCATCAGCAGAACAGATGTTTCTGTACAAAAGTCCAAAAAAAGATACCAAGAAGAAAACAGGATCTAAAGTGCATGAGAAGAACAGTATAAATAGACTGTAAAAATCAAGCTAATGTTAGATGTATTTGAAGGAACACAGTTGTTCTGAGCTATTGTGTAGGAGAATAATCATTTATACTGATCGTGAAGTACAACCTTGAACATCTATGCTACAAGCTGTCACAGTAGTACGTGTTTGTTACAAAAAATAAGTTATTTATTAGTAACTGTGCTTACAGTGAAATAGTATTGTGCTGCAATTTATATTTCTTAATCTGTGTGCAATTGCAGGGTTCAGTGCCTTAAACAGACTGTAGATGCAATCATGCAAACCTCTGAGTAATAACCAGACTCTGATTCAGCAGTAAACAGCCAGCAAGACTTTGTGTCTTAAGAAGACTTTGGTTTCAGTACAGTAAGTACAGCACAGCAGCACCTTCATAATTAATTTTTCAGTGGCGAGCCTAGCCTGCATTTAAACACAGGGGGAGTGATGCTTGCATAGGGTCACCCCATTAAAGGCACAGTAAATAAAGGTTGCATATATGAGTGAGTCCTACATAGGAGCACTCCTGCTTTATACAGCTTGCAGCAGTACAGTTTTCAGACATCTGAATCCAGAGAGACTGCCATGCAAGAAGGTTGCAGTGTCATAAATTATCCAAGAAAGGCGAAGAACAAGGTTTCAAAGCAGCCCACTGCCAGCTTCATTTCACTAGCTACTTGAGTGACTACAAAAAAATTCCCAGCCATCTGCAACAACAGACTGATCTTCTGTTCTCTTGCTAATTGGTAAGACTTTTTTCTGTGTCACATATTAAGTATGGATGCCATTAGGGACTATAGCAGGAGATGTAAACAAAGCTTTACTTTACTCTTAATGTCTCAGAACAACCAGACAAAATAAATATGGGAAAAATGCAACATTGGTATGCACAGCACATTAGCAGATGTAAAACCTTATTAGGACAAGTTGGTGTTCAGACATTATGTAAGTGGGTTGTAACATTTGATTGGTATCTGAAATAAATAAATGAGGCATGTCATAGTAAATGCTTATTGTGTGAATCATCTAAAACTGCTTTTTGTGTGCATTGCCATAAAAATATAGTGCAGGCCATAGCTCAAAGGTTAGACTACAAAGACAAACCTGTTAAGGGTGACGAACCAAGAAAATGTGAAATGCTTATGTTATATCCAGATATTAAACAATTGTGTTATGTTACCGCATTTATATCAAAGTTAGAAGAGCAGTCAAATCTATTACTGACAGAGTATTCTATAGATCTTGGTAGATCCTTTAAAAATATGTACATCAGTGGAATGAAGCCACTGCTCAACACACAACAGATGATGACAGGGGCAAGGTTCTTGATCATTTAACAGAAGAATTTAACAAATTTCTAAGAGACAAACAAGGTGAGTTCAAAAGGTTCAGAGATGACATACAAGACCTCTGTCAAAAGTGCATATTGGCCCTACAGTCAACAGAAGACTCTAATAAAAGGTATCATAAAACCTGTAAAGAATCACAAAAAGAAGTATCAGATCTTAAGCAACAGTTACAAGATAAAGAAAATCTGGTTAATGATGTTCAAGATAAATTAATACAAGCTAATATTTGAATAGAAGAGTTAAAGTAGGAATTGCAGAGCACAAAACCAGTATAAGTCATAGAACAGGGAACCACTGCAGATCTACATACACAGTCTAGATTATTACAAATCTTACCACAGTGGAATGATAAAAAAGGCATATTTTACAACATGCTTGCATTTGAATAATGAGTAGCATACACAGCAGTATCTGATGTATGGACAGATGCATTACTTAGATGTTTCTAGGTTTTTATTCCCAAATGTTTTAAAACTTTCATTCAGCTAAAAAAGATACGTATCAGTTAAACAGTAAAGTAGGATGTATGACAGCTGTTCTAATGGCATATACACAAGGGCAACCTCTTACAGCTAAGCTGTTAGACAATTGTAAAATCACCATCTCAGATAAATTAATGGAGCAAGCTGCCCATTTCAGACTTGCCTTTCAGATCATATATCAAAGGTCATATAGGGACATGCAAAAAAACAGAAATACAAAAACAGTTAATACATTGCTTTCTAGAGCAAGTCAAAGGGGTCCCAGGGGATATTAAATGCATGTATGAAGACAATTCAGATACCCTCACTGATTTGATACAAAAATTGAGGGGACAAATTATGGCCGATGATGGGACATTATACTCACAACATATCTTTGCATTAGGAGAGGGTAGTGAGCCATTTGAGGTGATTAGAGAAGTTGAAAAACAGGGAAGGTAATGGTGGTGTGAACAACCACCAGCAGGTAGAGTTGCATCTGCACCACTAGCTCCTGTTCCTGTGTTTGTAGCACCAGGAGTGGGTGTGGGTAATGAACAAAAGGCACCAACATGTTTTTTTCTGTAAGAAAATAGGGCACGTTAAACAAAATTTTAATCATTACAAAGCCTGGAGTAAAAAGAAGAACAGGAAGTGTTTCCAAAAACAGAACCAAAAGATTTGCAAGAAAAATCAGAAAAACAGGTCTATGCACAGAGACCTTACAATATTGGTAAAGACAGCTATAAGGGCCATCAATACACAGGAAAAGGGGATGTATGCCACCATAGATTTTCAAACAGCCTCACCTGTAAATCCAAAACATTTGGTAGAGGAGGCAGAAGGGATGGCTAGGCAGCAGTTATGAAAACAGATTGAAAACCTAAATATGTAGATCATTCAGACACAGAGAAAGATGACAAGCAAGAACATGCAGTGTGTCATATTGCATTTGACAATAAAGGAGAGGATGAGTGGATCCCCCTTACAATAATGATGTTCCCCCCCTCATTCTGTTATCTTTCCTGACTACTTTTAAAATGTGATGAGATGGACGACCACTGATTGATATCGGGGTAGAGGGGTCACTATGGAAAAATGTCTTATTAGACACAGGAGCTGCAGTATCTGTCAGAGAAAGTTACCTGTAAATCCTATAAAAAGGTTTGAATTTCAGCATTTAATGGCACATGATGCTATGCAGTGAGTAGCCAAGATGCAGACATAAAATTTAACCAAGAAGGGCAGACCATTATTGGTATGGACCTTCTATGAATTTTGGGCATAGTAATTGACTTGCTTAACAGTATTCTGTAAATAGGAGACAGGAAAAAAGGAGAGGAAGAGAAAAGTGCAGGTTGCTGTGCAATCTCTCTTCCTGAAAAACCTGACAAGCCTACAGGATATGTGAATACAGACAGTGAGGATGTGTGGCAGCATTTACAGCAGCAATTCCCAAACCTGTGGACCGAGGGCCCCAGTGATTGTGGAAAACTAGAAATGCCAGTAGGGTTGGGTAGTGATCAGGATTATATACCTCCATTTCAAAAACAATATCCCATTCCTGGGGAGATCGAATAACATATGGAAAAAATATATGGCAGAATAGGAAAAGGAAGGAATTATACAAAAAGGCAACAGTTCCACAAATTCTCCAATCTGGCCAGTCAAGAAAAAGGATGATAGTTATCATATTGTTACTGATTTGCGGAAGCTTAATCAATACACAACTCCTAGAGCACATTTGATTCTGGGAGTTCCAGAGTTGGCTGCACATATTAAGCTACAAAGTAAGTGGTTTACAGTATTAGATTTAGCAAATGGCTTTTTTGCAGTACCACTCAAAAAAAAACACTGGTCAAGATTTGCCTTTACATTTAAAAACAGCAATATGTCATGACACGATTACCTCAAGGATTTCAAAATAGTCCAGTTATTTTTCACCAGACAGTAGAATCCATCCTGCAAGATCTGGAAAAGGATAATTCAGTGTTACATTATACTGATGACATATTAATCCAGTCTGAGACAGTAGAAGAGCATGTAAAGCTTCATAAATAAGTTTACCATACTATACAGCAGGCAGGGTTTGAGGTTAAAAGTGACAAGATTCAGTTTATGTCTCAAAAAGTTACGTTTCTAGGTACGATTATAAAACCACCAGGAATATCTCCTTGCCATATACGTGTGCAAGGCATTTTACAAATGGAAAAAACACTGGCTATAGCAGATCTACATAAATTTATGGGAATCATGAATTACAATAGGGGATTTATAGACAATTATTTAGCTGTGACTGCTCCTCTATGCAAAATCTTACAAGAAAAGAAGAGCTTCACATTTTCGGAATGGGTACGCCATGAGGATGAGGCATTTTCACAAATGAAAGTAAAATTAGCACAGGCTACAGAATTAGTAGTACCCACACCAAAGTTACCATTTGTGCTACAAGCAGCAGCAGGGAAGAAAACATTATCTCTGCTGCTATTACATAAATGGCCACATAGTGGCGACAACAGAATAGAAAAAACATTATGTCCAGTTACTTTCTATAGTAGAATGATGACCCCAGTGGAATTGGGCTACCACCCTTGCATACAGCAGTTATTGGCCATATACTGGGATATCAAGCAAACTGAGTATCTGACTATATTTTCTAGTATTTTAGTACAAACACCACACCAAGCAGTAAAAGATCTAGTAAATAATTTTGAAATGAATAAAATCACAGGTGGTATTAATCAGGCAATCTTTGCAAAATGGATGGCACTGTTCATAATGAAAACTGTCACAATTCAGACACAGGCCAAATATTTGTCAAATCACATGGGATATGAAGGAAAATGGCATAACTGCCTAGAAAAAATTATGTCACTGGACGTACAATTTCTGGCATCTGATTTTGACCACTTTGAACCATCCATCTTTGTAGATGGAGCATGATATTGGGACAAAGTCAAATACGGGACAGGATTTGCTGTAGTTCCAGAAAATCCACAGATGGGTTCTCCCAAAATAATCAAGTTAGCAGGGCATATGTCAGCTCAAAGAGCTGAATTGGAGGCAGCACTGTATGTGCTAAGGTATTAAATCTGGTTAACATTTTCTCAGACAATGCTTATGTAGTAAATTCTTTAAGACTGCATATGGACACCTGGATAAGTTGAGGATTTGTAGACAGTGTAGGCAAACCATTATGCCATGCTGAACTATTAAAAGATATACATAAAGTTATAACAATGTCAAATCAACAAGGAGAGTATAGCATTTTAAAAGTAAAAGCACACCAAAAACCAACAAGTGAATCTTTCAGGTTAAATGCATTGGCTTACTCAGTAGAAAAACAAGCAGTACAAAGTGGGGAAAAACTTTCAGGGTATGCATACACTGATACAGAAGTTAGTGCCTTAAAAAACAGAAGTTAGTACCCTAAAATAGCTAGACCAACAATCAGTTAAAGAAGATCTTGTAAATATTCAAAGAAAGCAAGGTTTAAAAGAAGCAACAGACCAATGCATGATTGTAGGATTACTGCCAAAGGAATACTATGTATATCCCACTACAAAAAGGTTACTGTTGCTTGATGTGCCATATCAGTTAGCATGTCAGTTGGTCAAATTAAATCACCAAATACTGGGACATGTAGGAGCTGATAAGCTATGGGCAGTTGTAAAAGAAAAATATTGAAACCCAAATCTAAAAAATGTCTGTATGTTAATTGTAGAAGAATGCCTAATCTGTTTACAGGTAAATGCTAAAAGCAAAAAAACTTACTTACATTGGGTAAAGCCAGCAGATGGGCCATGGTATACTGTTCAAATAGACTATGCAGGTCCTTTGCCAACAACAATAAAAATATTGAAGAAGGTCTCATCTGCATGGAGAATGAGATTACTGCAAATTATTCTTGGATTACCTCTGATTGACTTCACTAGCAGATCATCTATCATAAACATATTATATATATATATATATATATATATATATATATATATATATATATATATATATATATATGTGTGTGTGTGTGTATGCCAAAGGCCAAAGATTTTGTGGTAAGGGGTCTTGGTAGGTGTTATCTCAAGAGCCACTTATAGGATCCAGCAGTTTATATTGTATTATTATTAGTACTCAGCTTTGTCAACATCTTTGTAGGAAAAAGTGCCGGATTTACTAATCTTCCATGCAGGACTAGACTAATCCTGCATGGAAGTTGCTGCTTAGGAGGAGGATGGCAGCACGACATGCATATTAATGAAGGCACACTGCCCAACCTCCTAGGCTGACACGGAGTGTGTATGATTGCAAGGGGTGTGTCTGAGTGCAGAGCTCTCAGAATAAGCATGCCTCTGCAAAGTAGAACAGCAGAAAGTGGAAATAAATCAGTGAGGCCACTCACAGGTGTCCACATATCCCCATCAATAGTCCCCCATGTGTACAACAGCAACAGTACATAAAAATAAACCAAAGAAAACCCTTTATGTTTGTTTTGTAAATCCGAGTACAGCTAACCGTAGGTGCGCAGGTGTGTCCATCGCTTAGCTATGGTTAAAGAAGCTTAAAAGGCTGAAGAGGATAACCAGGAATATATATGCAAATGAAGCAGCACAGCAATAGTGTGGTGGGCAGAGCATCCGCCTAACGAGCAGGCATTCCTGGTTCGAGTCCCACTGCAGCACATACCATTTTCCATGTGAAATCTGTATATGAACATTTTTTTTCATTTTTTTTGCTGTATAACCTACTAAATAACATTTAAATGTGAACTGGAGCACTGTATTAAATGCACATGTGAAGTGTCAGAATCATAATGAATAAGGCACTAGTAAGCAGGTTTATGCACAAATACTACCAGAAGTAAAAGGTTCCCTATTTGTCCATTCCGGTCAGTCAATAAACCAGTTCTTTAAACTATCCAGGCATGTCCAAAGTGCAGATTCAGGTATACTCTCCAGTCCAGCTGGTGAATCTGGGAATCTTGAGGCAATGTTACAGTTGCCTTATGTACACAGACAACCCTCTCCTTCTTCCAACAAACTCAAAAATTTGTGAGAAATGCAACTATACAGCCAAACTGGAGGCCGAGCTCTCTCAACCCAAGACTGGCACAGTCAGTCAGGAGGAGAAGGAAACTACTCGCACCACACAACCAGTCTCACATAGACCAAATGCACCAGCAAACAAGACACATAAACTCACAAAAACATACTCGGAGGCTCTAAATAAAAATCTGTCAAAGCAGCAGAGACCTCCAAAGCAGACATCCAAGCAACCGCTACCCCACAACAACTTACACATACCACATACTTCACAAAGTCAGTGTGCCACACAGTCGCAGCCCCTAAGGCTAAAAAAACACACCTAATACACTAGTAATCGGAGACTCTATTGTCAGGCACACTGACGTCCCACTCACCAGACTGAACAAGGAGAGGGTCACTGTAAGCTGCCTGTCGGGAGCCAGGATCCGTCACATAACACAAGCACTCAGGTCACTCCACAGCAGGTACAAATAAGACTCTGTCATTGTCCATGTTGGTGTGAATGACTTGAGAAGTACCTCCATGGACTACATGAAAAGAGACATAGAGGAGCTCTCTGATCATGTAGCCCAGGCCGGTATGACCCTGACCCTGAGTAGCATATTGCCCTCACCAAGAATGATGCCACAGTATAAAGACAAAATGATCAATTTTAACAATTGGCTTAGCTATTGGTGTCATTCAAAGGGGATCCAGTGTCTGTCAGTCTGGGATGACATGCTAGACAAGCCAGTTTGCTTCACCAGGGACAGCTTGCACCTGTCACCCTTAGGCTTTCGAATACTGGCTAAGGCTCTTGCCACCCCCATAGTGCCTTTTTTAGGCAAGGCTCAAAAGAAAAACCCACCTCCATAGACAATACCAGAAACAAAAAACTAAGGGTAATGCTACTCAATGCCAGAAGTCTAAACCTCAAGATGCACGCACTAGAGGCACTCCTCAGTATGGAGAAAATCAATATCTGTGCAGTAACAGAAACCTGGTTCAAGGCTCCAGAGAGCACCCCAGCACTACCAGGATTCAACTCATACCATTCCTTTCGGCCCCGGACCTCAGACCGGAGTACTAAAGGTGGGGGATTAGCCATTTTCATCTGGGATACCCACACCTCCAGGTTAGTGGCACTGCACGAGGCAGCTGAGACCATCCATGTGCAAATAACAGTAGGTAAAACTGCTTTTCAGTTCATAGCCTGCTACAGATCACCTACCTTGTCTCAGGATCCCCACTTGGCATTCCTGAGAACATTGGAGAATATGAAGGTCTCACCAAACACCATGATATTGGGGGATTTCAACTACCCAAACACTGACTGGGAAACCTACTGAAGTCCCAACTCTTTTGCCCAATGGTTCTTGGAGTTTATAAACTCAAATGCCATGGAACAACTGGTCACCATGCCCACAAGAGGGGACAACATATTGGACTTTGTCATCACCAACATGGGGGCTCAATGTTCCACACCAGAGGTAAATCCCTTGTTGGTAAGATCAGACCATAAACTTATCACAATGGACATCCACATCCCGACCCCACCCCAGCCAAGGAAACCACTGTGAAAAATTTCTCAAAAGTAAACTTCAAACTTCTCAAGACCGAGATGGAAAGTTTCAAAGCCCCCGGGCTAATGGAAAATGCTACCCAAACTGCAGAATCCTTTGCAAATGCACTCTATGAGCACCTACAGGAATGCATGGATCGTGCCATCCCAAGAAAAACCAAGACTCACTCCTCCAAGAACAGGAGACCAGTCTGGTGGACCCCAGCCATAAATAAGCTATACAACAGAAGGAGGAAACTATTACATGACAAGGCAAAATCCCAAAATGGGAAGGCATCCTTGATCAGTACTAGCAAGAAACTTCGATCTCTCATAAAATCATCAGAGGCCAGCTTCGAAAGAAAAATCACCAAAGACTCTAAAGACAATCACAAGTGTTCTTTAGCTATGTCAAAAATCTGGGTGGCAGCTCTCAGATCTGCTCTGAGCTGGTGCAAAATGGCACAAAATACACTGAACCCACAGACATTCCCAACATCCTGGCGGACAGGTTCAGTGCAAACTTCAACCCCCCCTTCCCCCCCAAAAGGGCCTGTGTCTATCCCAGAAGAATGCAGTCCCCCAGACATCAAAGACACACAGGTGAAAGCAGCCCTCTCCAAAGTAAAAAACACAGCATCAATGGGACAAGATGGTATCCCGGGCTGCGTCTTACACGAGCTCCAAAACAAACTAAACCCTCACATGAATTCACTGTTCCAACTCAGCCTTACCACAGGTTATGTACCCAAAGAATGGCGTACAACAACAGTGAACCCGCTCCACAAAGGTGGTGCCACAACGGATCCCAGGAACTATCGCCCTATAAGCCCGACTAGCCTGGTCTGCAAGGCTATGGAGCGCATCATCATGGATCTCATAAAGAAAGACATTGGGAACCTCCAAACACTGGACCCCACCCAATTCGGCTTTGTTAAGGGCAGATCTTGCCTTTTAAACCTAGGTGACTTCTTCAAAACTGTTACCAAAGCCTTAGATGAGGGAAAGATAGTCCACACAGCCTACCTAGACCTCGCAAATAGCCTTTGACACAATACCCCACTCTGGTATCATAAATAAGCTTACCAGCTTAAAAATCAACCCATATATCACAAGATGGGTTGCAAACTGGCTCAGGGATAGAACTCACATTGTCAGAGTCGCGGGTGCCATGTCCGACTCTAAACCAGTTACAAGTGGCATCCCACAGGGATCAGTCCTGGAACCCCTCTTGTTCAATATATACTTCTCTGAGGTACAGGCAAACACGGGAGAACTGTGGCTGACCAAGTTCACAGATGATTACAAACTGGGAGCCATAATCGACTCTCTGGCTGACACAAGCATCCTCCAGAAAGGCCTTACAGAGACTGATACCTGGTGTCAGAACCATGGCCTCAAGCTAAATGCAAAAAAATGCATAGTCATCCCCTTTGGAAAAAACAATGTGCCCACAAACTACCATATAGGAGGTAATCCACTAATTACGGAAGAAGTAATCAGGGATCTGGGGACCAAGTAGATAGTAACCTCTCCTTTGACAATCACATTGCCAAAGTGGTTAGAAAAACCTTCTATATAGCCCACCTAATCATGAAATGGTTCACATCTAGATCAAGAGAGGTCATTGTGCCCCTCTACTCATTGCTCATCAGGCCCATAATTGAGTACAATGCCCCATTTGGGATGTACCTTACCCGACACCTGCAAAAGCTGGAGAGACCTCAAAAATACCTCACCAAGAGAATTGTGGGCCTCAAACAGATGCCCTATGCAGCTCGACTAAAGAAACTCCAGCTCCACTCAGTTGCTTACCGCCTACTCAGAGGAGATCTCTGCCTGACATACAAGGCCATGTCTAACCCGGAATTGTTGGACATGCTCCACCTCAAGAAAACCAGATCCATTAGAGCTACATGCTTCAGGGATTTAAACCTTAGCACAACAATAAATAGGACATGCTGGAGGGACAGATTCATATCCCAAAGGCTTCCCATGCTCTGGAATAGAATCCCAGTCAATGTTAGGCAGAGCCCTTCACTGACCCTCTTCAAGAGAAATCTTGATGAGTGGATGGGAAATCATAAATTTGCTCCAGGGATCACTTCTATGGCTGCTGGACAGAGGCTCAGGAATCTAGTCTAAAAGGGTGGCGAAAGCCAACACATTCTGGCTAGGCTTATAAATGCCCTAGGGCAGATAGCCTAGTACCTACCTATGAACCTATAATAAGCAGTAGTAACCATATATAAGCACTAGTAAGCATGTTTAAGTGTGTTTGCACAGGGGTAAGCATTGCCTACACAGGCTAAGCAAAGTAGAAGCTAACTGAGTGTAAGAAACTGTAACCGGAGGTTAGCAGTGCTTAGCTCTGCGCAAACCCATGCACACCCAATTACAACTGCTTTAAAGTGCCTAAATCACTCTGTACCCAATGGCCCATGTTCTGCCCAGCAACAAGATAAACAACTTCTGCAAGGCTCAAATTCAGGACCCTGCACACTATAGTTACAGTAGTTAACCACTAAGCCATCATAGCAATAAATATGAATGAGGTATCAGCAAACTAATCCTCACCACAGGAAACTCAAATCAAGTGATCTGAATCTATGCACAGTGTGATGTTGTATAACTTGCTACCTAACATAAATATGTGAACTAGAGTATTGTAGTAAGCATAGATGTGAGGTGTTATTATAATAAAGTATAGAAGTCCCCAGGATCCCATACAGTGTATGTACACATGAATCATAGATACCAGACACATATATAACCTGTAATGAATAATAAATCACTGCCAAAAGGCAAATATAATGCTAATTAACTATTAAGCAATGCTAACCGCTGCAAAGCTCAACAAAGTAAGTGTAGGGCAGCCAATTCAATCTGCCTAGTGGCATACCTCTTTAAGCAGTGCCATCCTTAGGTAAGCAGGTGTGCCCATAGCTTAGCCTATTCAAAACCGGCCAATCATGGAAAAGTGTGGAAATAGGCTGTATTTATACCCCACAGGTGGGAATACTACCCGTAACTGGTTGTAGCTTCCTACTGAAGGCAGAATGGCTGGAGTGGGTGAAGGCACTTGATTTAGAGCGCAGTGCTGAGGCATCCAGGATTCAAAAATCAGGGTATGGCTCCTGGTAAAACACCATGAGGAGAGACTACTGCAGGGCCAGTACCAGGGCTCATGGTATAAAACGGAGGCCTTGGACAGTCTTGACCGTGACCTCACCAGTGCCACAGGTATCCCCGGATTGGTGAGCAGGTCAGGCACCACCATGCTGACCTGAAGCAGCGGAGGGGGGATGTACTGGAACAGTGGATCCAGGAATCTCGGCAGATGCCTAATGCCCCAGTACTGAGTAAGTACTCATTCTACTAAGTAGTTAGTAATTGCCTAGCTTGTGTATACTATGGATAGGTAAGGCTAAATATCACTGTATTTCTCTGACAGCTGCAGATGAGCAGGCTGCAAACCAGCAAGCCCATGATGCTAGGTTGCAAAGGCTGCATCGTAGGGCAGGTTAGTAATTATTCTGCATGTACTGTCATAACAAATAAATATAAGAGCCCTAGAAAGTGTCGTACCAGTAGAAATAAAGGTGTAATATTCTGTGAATAAAGGTATAACCCCTGTAGTGCTGTTTACTCCTCTTTCATATGTTGTTGAACTGTTGCATACTATAAATAGTACTGTTGTATTAAGCAGTGTTACCCACACTGTGGTATGCAGATAAAATGCATATGAAGGTCTGTATAACAATGTTGGAAGTGCCAAGAGGTCAGTCATATCATACAAGTGAGGGAGACTTAGACATTAAACATTAGAAAACTTCACATTAATTCCCTGATAGCACAGTGTACTGTGATGTTAACTGTAAGTTTTTTGTCACACACAGAATGGGTTTGAATCCCGGGAGTGCTAGTACATTGTATGCATAATCATACCTCACAACTGCACAGATTTTGTTACAATGTTCAGATAGAAACCTGTCTGCATAATTGCACCCAACAACTGTACAGAATTTGCTAGAATGTTCAAATAGAATGCTGTATGCATATTCAAATCCCTCAACTGTTCCAATCTGTCCAGCATGTCCAGATAAATGGCCCACATCACCAGCCTGGTACCCTGTTCCCCTGTAAAATCAGTGTGATGATCCAAGAAATGTAGGCAGTCTTTAATGACATATAACTGATAGTCAGACGTGTACCTAGTCAGAGAATATATATGAAAACAAGCCTGTCATTCCAGCATCTCACCCAAAGTGTATGAGTGCAATTCTCAACATATGTTGCATTAACACCTGCATCTTGTCACACCTGTATGTAAGACACAGGTCATGCATATAATAATCTATAAACATACCATTGTGCAATATAAGGCCATTAGGTAGTGTAATAATACATGTAAGGGACAGATCACTACAGTGACTAAGAATGTAATGAAAACTACAAGGATATATAAGTTGTTAATTGAACTCTCTCTCTCACCCCTACAATATGTGCAAAAATAACCCAATGACACACCTCAATCGGTATGTGTACACTCCAAACATTTGTTGGGACATATGTCCTATCAGTTTATAAATATTCACATTTGTTTCTGTGTATGTGCCATGTTAAAATACCCCCATATTGGGGGCCTGTTGCCATCAATGAAACCAGCATGCTGTTGTAATGGCCACTGTTGTTCCATATATACATGTGTTCTGCTTGCTATGCAACTGTTTTAAATCTGGTGTTTTAGGTTAATGGGTATACCTATGCATGCTGTTATAACTAATCCTGAATGATGTTGACTATTACTAACCCATATCTGTCTGTAAATTACAACACCATAACTCATATGGGAAGGCCAGTCCCAGTGGACTCACCTGTCCCACCTTAGCTGGCCATGGTACCGGGCACCAGCATGTCTGGGGCCCAGCCTGGGATATCCTCCTCCATAGGTCCTGCACCACCTTCATGTGGAACCACTGCAGGGGACTGGGCTTGGCCTCCCTCCATGGGAGCGGGGGCAGAGAAGAACCAGTCACCAGTCATCAGGTCCGGGCTGTGGTGCGTAGGGAGATCGATAGGGCTTTTTGAGACCAGCTATGCCAGCTTGAGGGCCGAGTGGTGCAATTAGAGGGTGAGTATGCCTGTCCTACACAGCCCCCAGCATGGCCACCTTTGGGGCCGTGAAGGTGCAGTGGTGACTGCCCATGGTTGGGGACCTCAGTCCCACTGTTTCCATTTGGGGTCTCATGGGCTTGCGACTTCCAAACACTCCTCCTTGTCCAAGGTGTTTACCCCCCACATGTGTCATATACCACCCCTGTATGCATCTTGTTTGTCTTGTCTGTTAACCTACCCAAGCTACCTTCCCAAATATACCTACTACCCCTCCCCAACATCCCAGTCTCACCTGAAAAATAAAAAGGGCAATCTGTTCCCACAAAAAAATCTTGCCCCATACATACCTGTCCATTTCACAAACGTGTACATTGGACATATGTAATCTGGTCTAATTGGTATCACAATTAATTTATGTTGTCCTCACCTCTCTCCCAGAGGATTGAGTGTCCAAATCTACCACCAAATTCAGCGTATATGCACAGCTGTTGCTTTAGAAAAGTGGGCAGCGATGGACCTTCCCTACACCCCCTGCACATGCCTAGCTATTTTGCCTACTGTCTTTCCCTCTTTGTGCCCCTTTTTCACCACTTTACTATAAACCCGTTTTTCTTTTCTTTCAAAAAAATTAGCATGGGGCTAAACAGCAGTATGCACTTTTAAGCATCAGTAAGTGGGTTTAAGCCTGTTTGCACAGGGGTAAGCACTGCCTACACAGGTTAAGCAATATAGCAGCTAACTGAGGGTAAGACACTGTAACCTGAAGTTAGCAGTGTTTACCTCCATGTAAACCCACGCAAACACATTTACAACTGATTTAAAGTGCCTTAATCACTCAGTATCCAACCACCAGTGTTCTGCCCAGCAACAAAATAAACAGCCCCTGCAAGGCTCGAACCAAGGACCCCCTGCACACTACAGACAAAGTGATTTACCACTAAGCCATGACAGACACAAAGAAATTCACTGTTTTCAGAAAAATTTCATCCAGTCCAGTCATGCAAAAGTACAGAAAATGTATACCAACATCTAGATTTATGTGTGTGTAGATATATATATATATATATATATATATATATATATATGTATATATATATATCTATATATATCTATATATATATGGGTCTACCTCATAACGCTGAAAGCTGAGAAGAATGACAATGAGATAACCGACACCGGAAGATTGACAACGGAGAAGACTGATAGTTGAAAACCCCGATACTGAGAAGACTGACATTAAGGTAAGTGTGCGATAGTGACGGACTTTAGGTTTAGGGGCGGATTAAGTGAGTTAGGGTTAGGGTGCGGGTACGGTAAGTGTGCGATAGTGAAGGACTTTAGGATTAGGGGCAGATTAAGTGAGTTAGGGATAGGGTGTGGGTAAGGTAAGTGTGCGATAGTGACAGACTTAAGGGTTAGGGGCCGATTAAGTGAGTTAGGGTTAGGGTGCGGGTAAGATAAGTGTGCAATAGTGATGGACTTTAGGGTTAGGGTTTGGGTTAAGGTTAGTGCATAGTTAGTTGTGTATGTAAGGTTTAGTGTAGGTTTGTAAAGTTGTTGGTGTGCTTGTGTTGTGTGTGTGTTTTTTGGAAAAGGTATTTGTTTTGTTGATTGTCAGGATTGTGGTTTGTCGGGCATGTGAAGTTTCGTGTTTTTGAACTTTCGGTTTTGTGGTGTCAGTTATTTCGTGTCAGTGTTATCAGGTAGACCTATATATATATATATATATATATATATATATATATATATATATATATATATATATTTATTTATTTTTTTTAATCTATATACATATATAACAATATATGTATCCATATATATAGATGCAAATGCCTACATTGACACATATATGTGTCTACACCTATATGTCTACATATACACAGCATGTTATATATGTGTACGCAGATATATATCTATGTAGGTATATACAGACATAGTTATATATATATGTTAGCAGGTGTATATATATATATATATATATATATATATATATATATATATATATATATATATAGGTATATATGGCCATACATCTGTAGATAGCAATGGCAGATTAATAAACACACATATGTCCACATGCACCGTTAATGGGGTTGTGATGCCCCACACACATCTTGTATGAATAGGCATCCCCGCACAGCCAAATACATCTGCCCTGCAATACACTACCAAGTGTTGCAGATCTCATACCCGGGACCTGACACAACATGGCCACAAGATGTTAACAGTAAGCCATCCCACCTGTATGATGTCAGGCTGGTATTGTTAACATATCATGCAGTACAGTCTGCCTCCCATAGAAAATGTAATATGTGGAAGCCATCAACATCCCCAGGATACAGATACACAGACACAGATATGCAGATGCATATATATATATATATATATATATATATGTATATATATATATATATATATATATATATATATATATATATATATATATATGTATATATATATGTATATATATATATATATATATATATGTATATATATATATATATATATATGTGTGACTACACATACACATGCAAATATATGTACAGTAAGATACATATGTATAAGGTGCACACAAAATGGAACAGCCACTATGCCTACAGTTAACACCTGAACAATTGGACACTGTATGGGCCACCCATACATATGTCAATCATTGCCTGCAACATATACCCATACAGAGGCCATAGAAAAGACATCACACACAGGTTTGCAGAAATGGAAAACCTTTAATTGTGTACTATTACAGTTCTATATGCCATGTCATATAGCTGTCTAGACACTGACAACCATATAAACAGAGTACTGCAACTGTGAAACAGTTACACTAATACAGTAGTCTGGAAAGGTTCCCAAATGTTGCTGTCCAGGCCAAACCCTACAAATTGCACAATAGTGAAGACAGACTGGGCCACAAGATACCAGACAATCAACAGTATGTAATGCAGGTGTATAGTTCAGCAGCCTCTATCTACACTCTGTACAAACTCAGTAGGTGGTAAAGACGTTATGTGATCAAATGGGTTGTAATTGTTACATAACAAGGCATAACTGACACCATCATGAGCATACCGACAAACAGAACAGTCTGTATGGCAGGAGGCAGTAGGCTTGCATTACCACAATTCATGTAAGTAATGTAAATATAGGTGAAGTATACGGTACTGTACATCCAGAGACCGTATGGCAGCTCACCTCTGATACCTCCACATTTTGTAACAGCCTAGGTCATTTATAGTGCTCCCCCCCTTGACTGAATAATGTAGGGCCATATATCACTGTTACATACACTGGCCTCTAGAGTGCATAAGGGCACACATGTATTGTGTAGGTGACGCCCACACATGTATGGCCCCAGTCCCACTGTATGTGTGGGGGATACAAAAGCAGTGGACTGATGGCAGCAATGGCAGTGTGATATACTCACATCCCACTACAGAACAACCCCTGACAGCATGACATATATGAAAAGCTTGGTATGTAGGTGGAGGACAGAGGCTGGAACATAGGCACATATGTGGAAAACTGTTGCCATACACTAAGCAAGTTGCTGGTGTTACAGGATAGTCTGCAACATACCCGTAGTCAGGGAATTGAGGTTAGACACAGAAATGGATGTAGCCATGTACTGATAGCACTCAACACGCACACACACACACACACACACACACACACACACACACACACACACACACACACACACACACACACACACACACACACATACTGCCAGTGTAATATCTGACGCAGGACCTGTGTGGTGGACAGACAAAACATGATAGGCATACCTCTGTCCAGTAAGAGGATAGGTCCACAGTTGTGAGCTATGCAGACAGACTGCATTCCAAGGTAAACTAGTATGTACACACACACACACCCTGTAACACCAACACTATACAAAGCATAGCACAACTCTACTCACAGTCTGTCTGTAGATCCTGATCCCCCTACAAATATGTGGCTGCCTTGAGTGTGCCTGTTCTCCTGTAAGGGTATTGCTACCTGCAATCTGTAACACTGATGCCCACACACAGGAAGGATGGCCATCCACGCCCACATGATGTAGGGATTGATAGTGGGTGATTGCCATGACAGTGGTAATTCAAAGTACTAAACATGTGTAATCATATACACATATATATATATATATATATATATATATATATATATATATATACATGGCTATCTAGATAAGTGTATGTACATATATTTCCACCATATGTCCTGGATATGGAGTATAGCCCTGACACAGCCCCTACAGTCCCAAAGTCCTAGTGCAAGGGGATGTCAGGTATGTATAGCAGGCATATTAGTAGACTACTGCAACTGTCATTGGGATTGTCTTCACAGACATGGTGCGTGTTGGAGGTCACATTTTCTTGTAACATGTGTGCCATTGGCTACTGACAGACATCCTAAGGACATCACTGTAAAGTACCGCTGCTAGCATGTAATGCCCCTGTGGACTGCAGCAGAGATATTGGCCAATATATGTGGAAAATCTGACACTCCCTGTACGGTCCAGAGGTATACACATAAGCTCTTAGTGCTCAACCTGTGTACCATGCCTAACAATATGGATGTAGACAGCCATGTAGATGGGTATAACACATAACGACTGGTATACATTTGCCACCACAGGTTATGCATTCACTCACTCCTGTCTGGCCTGACACATAAAGACCGCTGGTACAGGTGTGCCATGGCCACATACAACCCACTAGATATTGACATACATCTGTACAGCATCCCACTACTCTGTCTGACATACATGACTTTTAAGGGATGTCTGGCAGCAGTACATTTGGCAAGTATCTGCACATGACATCTCACTGGGTAAGTGCACTAAGCTGTTAGGCATGTAACAATGCACTGTGCAGGCTACAGGCAGACTGGATCAACACTGGCCTACATCTCCTACGAGGGAATGCACATGTACCTGCATATATAGCAGGCTCAACAGGCATGTCACAGCACTGGGTAAGATACACCTGTGTGAAAGTGTATAACCACAACCAATGTGAACACAGCCACATATGTTAAGCTAGTATAATATTACAGTATATGGACTATCTGTTCTACACTGTCCTCATATGTGCCACTCACAGACTAACCCTACATATACTGGGCTGCTACACAGTTTTGTCTGATGGCTGTCTGTGGTATGGGACATGTGTGTGTATGGCCCTACAAACATGTATGGAAATACAGTACCATACAGTGGGGCAGCATGTAACATCAGATAGGAACGGAACTAGAACAATGACATCTACCACAGTCTGTACACAGGCTAAAGTACATATTAATAATACATACACTGTCGACATTCACCATAAGTACACAGACCTCAGTACTGTACAAACATCCACAGAATGTCCAGGTTATATCATGAAATATAACCCCTACTGTACATAACATGTGTAGCAGTCTGATATATCACTGGCTTGTTATCAGATATGATGACACAAATTACGGTGTACAGCACATAAGCACCACTTCCTGCATGACATATGTACAAAGGTTGACAGAGGTGTGGCTGGAAGCACATACACAGGGCCAATATTGACATGTTGCTGTGATAACCTCATACATTTACTGTTGTAATGGGGTTTGTTGCAACATATGTCCTATGAGGGATATGAAGTCAGTAACTGTCACGGCCTTCACCATCTACAGACTGCAATCCTCACACTACCTTCTGCAGTCCACAGATAGATACTCTGTGGGTAACATATGAAACCAAAGGCACAATACTGTCCAGTCTGCAGATGACCCTGCATATGGGGATTCCTCATAAACATGGAACTGACATGGCAGTTATTGAGACATGTACGACAGCCATATCCAGACAAATACTGAGAAACCAACATTACTCTAAATGCAGTATAGCAGCACTTACAGTCTGTAGTCAGGTCAGGCACTTCTCCCTCCTGTTTGTTGCCCTCTTTCCACAGTGTATGTTGTTAGAGTTAAATCCCCAATCCATCTGAGATGCTGTTTGCCAAACAACAGATATAGTTCCTGCTCACAGTGAATGAAAAGGGCCAACACTACCATAATGTTCCTAGATATTAGAGTGTGTTACCATGCATTTGGCTATGGGAATGTTACCACAGCTGTTCCACATGCAATCAGCTAGGGGAGGGCTGCAATTCATGCAGAGACCATCAGCTGATCATGAGCATCCCTTAAAATACACATGCTGCTGCCTAAGCAAAGCAAGTGTGGGTCTCCAAAGCCACAAGAGAGGGAGTGGGAGAGGCAGACAGAAGCAAATACATGTCAGGGAGGGGTGGGAGAGTAAAACTGAAGCATGTTTGTGTCACACACCTCCCAGCACAGGGTATCAAACCCCAGACAACTATGTAGTGCTATCACAGTTCGATGCAGTTATTGGATGCGCCACATGGGTTACCTGTTGTGGAGTCCTCAGAACATATATATGATGGTGAGTGACATCTGCAACAGAGATACGGTAGCTATAAGGTAGGTGACGTACACATGCCTGTCTGCATGAACAGGTGCCAGCGTCAAAACAGCCACACTCTCACAGGGATGCACACACATTTTCACACTTGGCAGGGCCAGGAGTACAACTCATCAGTAATGGGATTGCCACAGCACATCACTATACAGGTATCACATGCACCACATGGGTCATATGGAGGTTGTATGGGCAAAGAGTATGAGGAGGTGTCAGACATCACACAGCATGCTTCATTATGTCCATGGGGGTTGTAGTGAGTGTGGATGTCGACATATGCACCATACAATACACAAACACACAGGGTGCCAGTACTGATATGCATGGGTGCATGTCTGCACAGGTATGTGGTGGTCGACTGTGCAAGCAGGCTATACAAGGGTAGGCGATGGGTGTACCTTGGCATCTGGTCACATTCTGCATTGTGGCTTGGGGCTGTAGTTTCTGCATTTGCCCACACAGGTGGGTATTGTATCCCCCATCCAGTCACCTGGGTGACTATTGTGTGTGGCCAATACTGTGCATCGCTTGTCATGTATGTGTTCCTTAGTCCAAGACATGGACGGTGTCTAGGATCTGCACACCTCCCACATGCATGTACAGTGATATGTGGAACTGTACCTGGAGTGTCTGGCCCATGTTGTGAATACAGATTATCATCAGATGTGCCAGCCTTGCCTACCTGTGGCAGGGACTGGTAATGCGCAGCAGGTTTACCCTGCACCTTCATTGATAGCATGCTAACAGCATTCCCTGGTGTCAGTGGCATCTGTCCATACAGAGCATGTTGTCAGGCATAGTATGTCTGTTGTGGGTCACATGTGAAGGCACCACAGGTGGTGCAGTAGTCCATTGGGGAGGTGCACTGTCTGCATGTACATAGACATTGGACAGCTGGGGAGGGTGACATGCCCTCTGTAGCCCACTGATATCACTCCATAGTTACTATCAGTGGCCAATATGCAGTGTACTGCCCACATATTGGCTGTTGCCTAGGCATGTGTGTGTCTATGAGACATGGGTTGAGAGTGTGCTCTGTGTAATACTGGGGTTGCTAACTGTGATTGCCTGGCCTTGATGTCACATGTATGGGTACAGATATGCACCCCAGCCTCTCAGCTATTTCACAGCTGTTATCCCTGTACAGTGGACATGGTGATATGTACTAGGGCCACCATATAAGAATTTTGCAAAACTCACCACACATTGGGCCCGGGTGTCACACACGCACATCCACCTCCACACAGGATATGAGTTACACACACACACATCTGTCATGCCTGGGAGTAGAACCCCTACTGAACTAGTTTATTACCCTACAGCATGATGCAGTTATAGTACGTAACATGGACATTACTGGAGTACTCCTTCCCCAAAGGTGTACTTCACACTGAATGACATCAGCAGGATTGCCAAAGTAGGGCATTTGAAATGTACTGCTAGAAACTAGCCTAAAATGCATTGCTCCCTACACAGACAGTGAGACACACACAAAACATCCACAACCAACATGTGTGGGTATAGAAACCCTGACAGAGGTGTATACCACACTACAGCATGGGGCTGCTATAGAAAACACCACAGGGATTACTAGAGATCTCCTTCCCAAAAGGTGCATTTCACAATGAATTACATCAGCAGGATTTCCAAAGTAGGGCATTTGAAATGTACTGCGAGTGACTAGCCTAAAATGCATTGCTCCCTACACAGACAGTGAGACGCACACAAAACATCCACAACTGACATATGTGGATATAGAACCCTGACAGAGGTCTAGATCCCACTACAGCATGGAGTTGTTATATGATGCGCCACGGGGATTACTGGTGTACTCCTTCCCCAAAGGTGCATTTCACAATGAATGGCATCAGCAGGATTACCAAAGTAGGGCATTTGAACGGTATTGTGAGTGACTAGCCTATAATGCATTGCTCCCTACACAGACATTGAAATACACACAAAACATCCCAAACTGCCATGGGTGGAGATGGAACCCTACCACAGTTCTAAATCACACCCCAGCAGTACACAGTTACTGGACACGCAACAGAGATTACTGGCCTTCACCCTTCCCAGAGGTGTATTTCTAGGTGGGTGACATCAGCAGCCTTGCCAATGTTGAGAATGTGAATTGTAAGCTGTGTGAGTACCCTAAACAGCATTGCTCTCTTCACAAGCAGAAACAGACAGACATGCACACACAGACTCACACATTTGCCAAGTCTGGGGTTAGAGCACCTACCTAATTACTTTATCACACTACAGCTGTATGCAGTTATAGGATGCACTACAGAGATTACTGGGCAGCAACCTTCTCAGAGGTGTATTTCTAGGTGGGTGACATCAGCAGCCTTGCCAAAGTTGAGTATATGAATTGCAAGGAGTGTGAGTACCCTAAAAAGCATTGCTGACTACACAGTTAGAGAGAGATAGACATGCACACAAATGCACACACAGACTCACACACACAGTTGCCAAGTCTGGGGTTAGAACACCTACCTAACTACTTTATCACACTACAGCAGTATGCAGTTACAGGATGCGCTACGGAGATTACTGGGCAACAATCTTCTCAGAGTTGTATTTCTAGGTGGGTGACATCAGCAGCCTTGACAAAGTTGAGTATATGAATTGTGAGGAGTGTGAGTACCCTAAAAAGCATTGCTCTCTACACAGTCTGAGACAGACAGACATGCAAACAAATGCACACACACAGTTGCTAAATCTGGGGTTAGAACTCCTACCTAAATAGTTTATTACACTACAACAGTACACAGTTATGGGACATGCAACGGAGATGACTGGGCTACAATTCTCACAAAGGTGTATTTCAAATTGGATTACCTCAGCAGGCTTATCATAGTAGGGCTATGGGGAGGGCGGTGTGTGCATGGGCCATAACCGATTCATGTACGGGTTGACATGCCACATGTGGGCACACATAGGGGCATATGTCACAGGTATGTGTATACAGCTGCTAGATGACGACTTCCTTGTACAGTCATGTTGCAGAGCTGGTAAGTGCACTACATAGTCTGTAATGCTGACAGATACTGGTGGCTAGTATCTGCAGTGAGTGACATCTGCACCTCATGTGTTTGGGGCCCTTTGGCTGTGTGCTGGGTGGGACAGGTCTGGATGGCTACTTGTCACAGTGACCCTCTTCCACACATCTATGTACATCTACGTTTGGCTTAATATAGTGTGTTGTCCTAACATATATGTCTGTATTCCTATCTACTGTGTGTGCAAGGCATGAGTGGTGCACTAACAACTGCAACTGCCAGATATGTTTGGTCCACTGGTGTTTTCAGTCATGGCCTTCATGTGTTTCAGTGTGTGAGCATGCCCAGTATGGCCATCTGTATTGAATCTGTGTATCATGTCCAGGTAGTTTGTGCTGCAATGCTGATCTTTGTGTTCTACACCAACAGGTAGCATGCTGTCTCCGCAAGGTATCCATCGACCATTTGGCTTTGACTGTTACTACATTTCTGCATAACGGGGGGGGGGGCACTCCTGACTGTTTCCACATTTCTAAACAGGAGTGGGGGGAACATCTGACTGTTATTACATTACTATGTAGGATGGGGGGCACACCTGAGTATTTCTACATTTCTACACTTTAATTTAATTTAATTTAATTTAATTGATGCTTATTCGTGATTTGATGAATTTGAAAGATGAAGTTTATTTAAGAGTGTTGGATGTTACATGTGGTTATATGGTCTGAAGAAGCTCTTTAGCGAAAGCGCTTACCTACCTGATTTATATATTGCCAATAAATATCTGGACTGACAGTTGATGAAGAGCCTGGTTGCCTCGTTACTAACACTTGCATTGGATTAATATATATATATATATATATATATATATATATATATATATATATATATATATATATATAGACGCACACACACACATACAACACCACACACAGCTTTTTTGTGACAGTATGCACTGGTATGACGTACTAGCACTTTGGCCATGATAGAGGCATCTTCCCCTTTAAAGAGAACCAAGCATGCATAGCACGCTAACGTGGATGTTTAAATGTGCAGAATTTAAACTAGCTGTTTTGAGAAGATGAGTGTGTGTGTGAGTGTGTGTGTGTGTGTGTATAATTTAAATTAGTGGTTCTGTTTGTTTTTGTATGCCGGAGAAAGTGTGTGCATGCATGTGTATGTATGTAAGTTAAGCTAGCAGCTCAGTTTGCATTCCAGATAGTGTGTGTGTGTGTGTGTGTGTGTGTGTGTGTGTGTGTGTGTGTGTGTGTGTGTGTGTGTGTGTGCACGCGCGCATGTGTGTGTTGCTGTGTGAGAGGTTAAGGGTGTGTGTGTATACCTCTCAACCTCTTAGTGCAAGAAATCTGGCAAAGACCGACAAAACAGGGGACAAAGTCCAAAAATTAGGGACATATTTTAAATATTAGATAGTCACTAGAGTAACAAGGTTTTTTAACAAACAGTTTCTGAAGAATTTGAAGTCTGAAACTCATATGTCATTGTTTAGTGACTTCAATCCTCAGATCATCCAAGTCATTTGCAAAAATAACATACATTTTATAAGTAACAGACCAAAAATATAAGACAAAAATATCTTCATTCTGCAAAAATCTGGACAGTTGAGAGGTACTTTTCTGTACCTGAAGACCCTTGCCAATTTACTCTACTTGTTTGGAACAATCTTTCTTAAAATAATCATTTTTATTGCCCAATCTGTCCATTTTTAATGATGATTCTTGAATATGAAACAAAAGTGACTGAAGCTTTTTCTTATATGAAGAATCTTGAAGAGCTGCCTTAGTATTGCTTATGTTGCTGTCAGATACAGTAAAAGAAATTACTTTTACACAGTTTTTGACAGGAAGACTTATATTTTCAGGTTTTTCTTGAACTAATCCTTTCTATTGAAATTCACTAGTTTGAACTATTTAGTATAATTCAAATAATTTCCTGGCAGAAATATATCTTTTGTAGCAGAGTAGTGAAGAAGTGCTATTATCCTTGTGTCATGCTGGCTACCCCCCATCCCACCCTATCCTTCATCATGGTGTTCACATTACTTATGTATCATTTAGTCTCGACATTTTTTCCACTCTTCTCCATCAGCATCTGCCCATTTCATATCTGTCTGTCTATCTCCATTGTGGAATACTTCCCCACTCAGTCTCTGTCATGTGTGTGTAATTCAATCTGCTGATAATCTTTTAACCATCATCCTACCCACAACGTACCCATGTTTCTAATAGCCTTATTTTTCTTCTTACAAAACAAGCAAACAAAAAAGAATGGTGCATGTCCTCCCCCCAAAATATCCTAATTCTCCATACCATACTACTCTTCATTTACTTTGCCCTTCTTTTTATTTTCCTCCTGGATCATCCCCAGTTCACACTGTCCTACCACCCTATTTGTTTTGTATATATAATATAAAACAATCTGGCAATTTGTTGTATGGCCCTTACATGGGTTCCCAGCGGTGCTTGTATGTCACAAATGAGATGCTTCATTTCATGTATTAATGCGCATCAGACTGGGTACTCAGTTTGCTGTCAATGGCCACAGGTCATGTGACCACTCACAGCATGGTCTGCTCACTTGAATGGTGACTGCCATTTTCACAATTACATGGCATTGTTATGCAGTACTGCCCATGGAATGTCTGAATTACACAGGCATTTATAACTAGGTCTTGTTAGGCTGTGCCATACTATCTATTTAGGACAGCATAATCACATTACTGTTAATTTTGAATGCCCCCCCAATATCCTTAGAATAACCTTAAAGTGTCCGTACACATCTTACTTATAACAAAACCAGGATTCTTGTCATGTGATGGCACTATATATATATTATAACTTGTTAGAAACAGGTTATTCTGTTGGCCAATCTGTAGGAGGAAAACAAACTGAAATACCTCAAAAATAATCTTTTTTGTTTAACTTTTAGTAATACTCTGATTTTTTTCACAGATGGCTGAAGAATTCTTTTTTAGAAAAAAATGGCATTCTGGAGAACAGCTTTGGTGGGGAAATGAGATGTAATTTATCCAGGAGAATTAATAACTGTTCATTCCATTTGAAAATGTCATTTATATCATTTGTTAAAGGTGGAATAAAATATACTTTGCCAGAAAGAGTTGATGGAAAAGCAAGTTGAGAGAGAACTGAAATACTCTCTAGGAAAAATAATAATAGTTTATATTTATAGGCAGAGTTTCTGCCATATACGTGATCACAATAAAAATGCTTTCCTTGTCAAGGGACAGAGTTAATACACTGTGAATGAAATAAATCCACATTCTTCTTAAACAAAAAATATATATATATATATATATATATATATATATATATATATATGGTTTATTATTGTTTCCTCGAATGGAAAAACATTTTCTATTCGGAAAAATGAATAGTAATACCAAAAAGAAACAAAATGAACGGTGCCAATGTCGAACCAAATGCTCGATGCATGTGACTTGACATTGCTGTCGAAATCACCACATGATAGCCATATAGTAGCTGATGTAAATCAGACTCCTATATGACAAATCACGTTTTTACAGAGGGGCACCCCCATACCACCCCTACTTATATATTCTAACTCCGAGATCGCACTAGAGTGGGGATGTGGATGAATTTCCACTCCCCACTGTACCTCGATCTCCATGCAGATAGTCAACTTACACTTATGTGAATGCAGTAGTGCATTTGCATAAGTGTAGTCGACTATCTGGTTCACAAATGTTTGTGCGCTCGACATTCTGATGTTCAGCACATTGCAGTCAACAGAATGTCGTTTGCACAAACACATGTAAAACAATATGTGTATATATATATATATATATATATATATATATATATATATATATATATATATATATATATATATATATATATATATATATATATATATATATATATATATATATATATATATATATATATATATATATACACATCTATATATACATCTATCTATATATATATATATATATATATATATATATATATATATATGTACATTCAGTTGAAGATCACCCTGTTAAAATAAATCGTTCTTAATAGCAACATGTATGCATGTGTGTGTGTGTGTGTGTGTGTGTGTGTGTGTGTGTGTGTGTGTGTGTGTGTGTGTCTGTTTGTGTGCCTGCATGTGAATGTAAAGAAGAAATTTGTCTTTAAGGAGTAATAAGCGTAATAATTCTTCCCTGAGAATCAGCCTGGCTGTGTGGAATAGACAGATAAAACCTTGTCTAGGGTGCAGATGACCTAAGTCCACAAATGACCCAAGTTCAGATTTAATTATTTATTTGTTTACTTGCTTACTTACTTATTTATTTATTTATTGACATTTGTTGACCGGGAAAGTCCACTGGGTCAGAAACCCATTTTCAGTGGAGGCCCAGGTGGAAAAGCTCCATGGGTAATCAAATATTGAACAGAACAAATACAAAGTGAAAGAGATATACATGTCTTAGCATAGGGTGGGGAGTATAGCTGCTTGGGCATTGAAAGAGCAGGGTAGATGAGAATGGAAGTGAGCAGTTTACAGCAGCTCACCCATCCTGATGGGATGTTATTGGTGGTCCCATTAAGCTAAGCTTTATGCAAGTGAGGGTTGCATGCTACTGGTGACAGTAGGACTGGGGAACTATGGCTTTGTGATTCCAAACTGAGGGCACTAAATCCTCATGGGACATATGCTTGTGAGCATGCATGCATCATGGAAATGGCTTAAGACACCCCATGGTGAACATGAGTATTCATTACACATTACACAATGCATTCACAGTGATGATAAAGGCAACATCCTAGACTCAGATTTCAACAAACAGCAAATGCTAGTGACAACAGTTGACTGGAAATACCAGTAAATGTCTGTTTCTCCTATACTCTCTAGATCTATGGATCTTATGCAACTATAATAATGTGTGTATGAAGCATACCTTATATTAAATGCATAAATGATTTCTGTCAGCACACTTTAAGCAAGCCCTGCTTTTTTTTTTTTTTGTCTTTTTTTTTTGTTTTGTTTTTTACCTTCAGGGCTTACAGTAAGTAAATAAAATCAAGAAAAATAAACTTTCAGTGGCTAGTTAGGAAAACAAAATCACCACTGATTCTAAAGACAACCACAAAGCATTCTATAGCTATTTCAAGAATCTCAATGGCAACACTCAGATCTGCTCTGAGTTACAGCACAATGGCACTAAATATACAGAACCAACTGATATTGCCAACATCCTGGCAGATCGGTTCAGTGCTAACTTTACCCCCCTCTCACCCCCTAAAGTGTCCACCTCTATACCGGAAGAATGCAAAGTTCCTGTAATCACAGCTACACAGGTAAAAACCTCACTCTCCAAAGCCAAGAATCACAGCATCCATGAGACCTGACAACATCCCAGGCTGCGTTCTACACAATCTATAGAACAAACTGGCACACCACCTAAGTACCATGTTCAATCATAGCCTCACCTCAGGCTTTGAGCCCACTGAATGGCTCACAGCAATTTTTATCCCACTCCACAAACGGGGAGGCACCACAGACCCCGGGAACTACTGCCCCAGTAGCCTGACGAGCCTGGTCTGCAAGGCTATGGAACGTATCATCATGGAACTTATAAACAATGACATTGGTAATCTCCAAACTCTGGACCCCACCCAATTTGGGTTTGTAAAAGGCAGATCATGTATCCTAAACATGATAGACTTCTTTGCAGTGGTCACCAATGCTGTAGATGAGGGTAAGATGGTTCACACAGCCTATCTAGACCTCGCCAAGGCTTTTGACACCATCCCCACTCTGAGATTATAGATAAACTCACTAAACTAGGAATAAATCCCTATGTCACAAGATGGGTTGCCAAGTGGCTCACTGACAGAACCCACGCTGTGAAAGTAGTAGACTCCAAATCCGGCTTTAGACCAGTGACAAGTAGAATCCCACAGGGTTCAGTCCTGGGTCCTCTCCTGTTTGCTATCTACTTCTCAGAAGTACAGGCTAACACAGAAGGTCTTTGGCTAACAAAGTTCGCAGATGACTGCTAGCTAGGAGCCATAATTGAAACTCCTAACGATGTGGACATCCTACAAATGGGCCTCACTGAGACAGATGCCTGGTGTCAAAGACATGGCCTCAAGCTCAATGCCAAAAAGTGCATTGTCATCCCTTTTGGTAAAAACTTTGTTCCCATGAACTACCACATAGGCTGTAGTCTACTTAACACCGAAAGTATGATAAGAGACCTTGGGACACAGGTAGACTGTAGTCTCTCCTTTGATAATAACATTGCCACAGTAGTCAGGAAATCCTTCTACATGGCACACCTCACCACAAAAGGTTTCTCATCCAGGAAAAAAATGGTCATTGTTCTCCTCTATTCGTCACTCATTAGACCTATTCTAGAGTACAATGCCCTTTTGGTATGTACCTCACAAGACATCTACAACAACTAGAAAGGCTGCAGAAATACCTCACAAAGAGGATTACTGGCCTCAAACAGATGCCCTACGCAGACCATCTCAAAAAAACTTCAACTTTACTCTGCCACATATCGCCTACTCAGAGGCGATCTCTGCTTAACATACAAAGCTATGTCAAACCCAGAGCTGTTGGACATGCTCCACTTAAAAAAATCACAATCCTTCCGAGCTACACGCTCTAGGGACCTATACCTTGTCACTGCAATAAACAGAACATGCTGGAGGGATAGATTCCTGTCCCAGAGACTTCCCATACTCTGCAGCAAACTACCTATCTATATCAAACAAAGCTCCTCATTAGCGCTCTTCAAGAAAAATCTTGATGATTGGATGGGAGATAGTAAATTCACCCCGGGGATCACTTCTGTGGCTCTGCTCCACAGAGGCACAGGAAAATAATTTTCTTGGGTGGCAAAAGCCAGGGTACCTTTTTGGCTAGGCTTATATAGGCCATAGGGCCAATAGCCTAGTATCTACCTATGAAACTATGAACTTTTATTAAGATTACAGAGGACCTGAACTTACTTAAACTGATTATGACATGATTTTTTTTAGTACTTGGTACCATTTAACTGCACTGTAATTCAGGAATAACCAAGTGCCTGTTAATAATACTTGATGCTTATTCACTTCTCCTTTGTATTCAGATTACAGTCAATCAGGCATGTCATAATGTTATTCTTACTCAATATATTTTTGACTGCATTTATTTAGAATTGTATTCTTGTTGGTACTTGGCTTAGAAGACCTTTTATTTAGAAGTCTTTTATTTTTGAGTAGGATAATATGCATTTTAGATCTTGCTTATTTCAAATGTTTTTAAGTCTTACATTTATCATGATTATTTTTTACTGTCCAAGCAAATTTTTTTTTTCAAATTATTTATTTACTTATGCTTTGTTGACCAGGTTCACAACATTGAGGAACTTAGTTTACTCTTTTTGATAGGAGCCATGGGATTTTTTACATCGACCAAAGCTACCACCAGCTCAAGCAGATGGGACCTTGTTTTTTATTCTTTTCACATGGACAACTCCCTCAGGAGTGCAGTACCTCCCTTATTCTGCACTGCATGGTTAGTAATTGATCTACCTGGTGTGAAAATAGAACCCATAGCCTTCTGCACCAAATGACGGTGTGCTACTCTTAAATGATTGACTCTTACTAGCTTTTTGCCATTTTCTGAAACTCAAATTGACTCTTGTTTCTGGTTGTACAGAGCTTGGCATAATTAAAAGACACTATGTCTCTTATTACCATCACCATATTAATTTACTTGATTTTTCTAGTGACAACCCTATATGTATCCTTATCAGAAAATGCATCTTCAAATGCAGAATACTTGTTGACTTCTCTTAAGCTTATTCCATTATAGAATGTTGGCTCTGTTGTCTTTTATCCCAAGCCTATTCAGGCACTGCATTTTCATGTCCGATCTTTTTACAACAAATCTAGTATGCTGTCTTTAGTTGTTGGCACTGAAAATTGGCTAGATGCTAACTAAGGCACTATTGTCTCAGCAATAATTCCACCTGGTTATTCTGTTTTTCATATTACCATGCCAGATCAGATTGTGGGTAGAGTGGCTATTATAGGTTCATAGGTTCATAGGTTTATACTAGGCTATCTGCCCGAGGGCATTTACAAGCCTAGCCCATCGTTTGGGCTTACGCCACCCCTTTAACTATACCCATTATTTTGCTGTGCCTCTGTCGAGCAGTGACACTGAGGTAATCCCTGGGGTATATCTGCGATCTCCCATCCATTGGTCAAGATTTCTCTTGAACAAGGCCTGCTCTGCCTCACATGTACGGGATTTTGTTCCACAGCATAGAGTCTTTGGGTAATGAATCTATCCCTCCAGCGTTTAAGTCTCCCGCCCTTGTGGCTCTGATGGATCTAGATTTTTGAGGTGAAGCATATTCATCAAATCTGGGTTTGACATGGCCTTGTATGTTAGGCAAAGGTCACCTCTGAGCAGCTGATGGCGACTGAATAGAGCTGGAGTTCTTTCAGTCGGGCAGCATAGGACAGATTTTGAGACCCTTTATCCTTTTGGTGAGGAACTTTTGTGGCCTCTCCAGCTGCTGCAGGTGTCGGGTCAGATACATCCCAAATGGGGCATTGTACTCAATCATTGGTCTGATGAGTGATGAGTAAAGGGAGACTATGACCTCCCTTGATCTAGATGAGAATCCCTTCATGATAAGGTGGGCAATGTAGAAAGTCTTCCTAACTACTTTAGCTACATGGGTGTCGAATGACAGACTACTATCAACCTGGGTCCCCAGGTCCCTGATAACTTCTTCTGTGCTCAGTGGATTGCCACCTATTTGGTAGCTAGGGGTAACCTTGTTTTTCCCAAAGGGTATGACTAGTTATCCGTTTCTGTGAGACCCTTCTGAAGGATATCTGTGTCAGATGTGTTTTCTACTATGGCGCCCAGTTTGCAGTCATCTGCAAACTTTGTCAGCCATAACCCTCCTGTGTTTGCTTGTACCTGTGGGACACCACTTGTGACAGGTTTTGAGTCTGACATGGCGCCAGCAACTCTGACCCTGTGGGTTCTGTCACTCAGCCTGTTTGCAACCCATCTTGTGATGTATGGGTTAACATTTAAGCTGATGAGTTTTTCAATGATACCTATTGTATCGAAGGCCTTAGCCAGATCGAGGTAGGCTGTATGGGGTGACTGTTTGAAGAAGTCAACCAAGTTTAAAAGGCATGATCTGCCTTTGACAAAGCCAAACTGGGTTGGATCTTCCCTATGTCTTTATTTATGAGGTCCATTATGATCCTCTCCATGGCTTTGCAGATAAGGCTTGTCAGGCTAATGGGCGGTAATTTCAGGGTCGGTGGAGGCACCGCCTTTGTGAAGTGGGACCACAGTTGATCCAGAGGTAAGACTTTGATTAAACAGCTGTCCTAGCTGTGGGTTTAATTCCTCATTGAGTTCGTGGAGCACACAGCGGGGACACCATCAGGTCCCATGGATGCTGTGTTTTTGCTGGAGAGAGCAGTTCTCACGCTGGAGATGTTTGGGGGCTGCAATCGTTTGGTATAGATATCTCCTTTTTTTGGGGGGGGGAAGTTTGCACTGAACCTGTCAGCCAGTATGTTGGCAATGTCTGTAGGATCAGTAATCTTCACATCATTTTGAACTAGTTCTGAGCATATCTGGGAGTTTCCTCCTAGGTGTCTAACATAGCTAAAGAAGGCCTTATGATTGTCTTTTGAGTCTTTAGCTATTTTTCTCGAAATTTGCTTTGGATGATTTTCTCTTAGTTTTTTACTTATAGTGATCAAGGGTGTCTTACCTTTTAATGATTTTGCTGTATCTTGTAGTAGCTTCCTCCTTTTATTGTAGAGTTTGTTTATGGCTGGGGTCCACCAGACTGGTACTAAGAGTCTTTGTTTTGTTTGGGATTGCCTTATCCATGCAGTCCTGCAGGTGCTGGTAGAAGGCGTCTGTAAGTGATTCAGCGGCTTGAGTACTGTTTTCCACCAGCTCGGGGCCTTAAAGGAGACCACACTAGTCTTTAGAAGTGTGAAGTCGGCTTTGAGAAGTTCTTTACTGTGGTCTTTTTATTTCAGGTGGGGGTGGGATGAGGACCTCCAGCGAGATTAGTTGTGATCTGATCTCACCAGTGGGGGTATACTTCGGTGTTGAACATTGTGCTCCCATGTTCGTGATGATGAGATCAAGTATGTTATCTCCTCTTGTGGGGATGGTGACTAGTTGTTCCATGGCATTTGAGTTTATGAATTCCAGGAACTTTTGGGCTAGGGTGTTTGGGCTTGAGTAGTGTTCCCAGTCTATATTAGGGTAATTGAAGTCACCTAGTATGATGGTGTTTGGTGATACATTTATCCCTCTAGTGTTTTCAGGAAGGCCATGTGAGGTTCCTGAGTTTGTGTGGCCTGTAACATGCTACAATTTGCAGAGCAGTCTTGCCTATGGTTAATTGCACCTGGATGGTCTCCGATGCACCAGTCTTGAGGTGTGGGTGTCCTTAATGAATATGGATACCCCCTCCTTTCTTGGTAAAACCTGATAGCGCTGGGGTGCTCTCAGGAGCCTTGAACCAGGTTTCTGTCACAGCACAGACATCGATGTTCTCCATACTGAGAAGGGCCTCCGTGCATTTTGAGATTGAGACTTCTGGCATTGAGCATTAGTTTTTTCCTTTTTGTGTTCTAGGGTGGTAGGTTTAGAATTTGAGCCTTGCCTAAAAAGGCACTATGGGGAGCCTTTGCCAATATAGGGTGACAGGTGCAAGCAGCGTGGCTTGTCCAGCATGTCATCCCAGGCAGACAGATACTGGATCCCCTTTGAATGACACCAGTGTTTAAGCCAATTGTTAAAGCTGATCATCTTATCTCTGTATTGTGGCATCACTCTTGGTGAAGGTAGGATACTGCTCAAGGTCAGGGTCATACCTGCCTGGGCTACATAGTCAGAGAGCTCCTCAATGTCTCTTTAGGAGGTACATCTCAGGTCGTTTACACCAGCGTGGACAATGACTGAGTCACTGTGACCTTCTCCTTACTCAGTCTGGTGGCGGGACATCAGTGTGTCTGACTATGGAGTCACCAATGACTAGTGTGTCTGGCATTGTGTTTGTAAGGGCTGTGACTGTTTGACACTCTGACTGTGAGGTCTATGTGTTGCAGGTGTTGTGTTCTGAGGTGGTGGTTGTTTGGGTGTCTGCTTTGGTGGCCTCTGCTGTTTTGGTAGATTTTTGATCAGAGCCTCCAGTATGTCTTTGTGTGTTTATGTGTATGATTTGAGGTTGTAATGGTGCTATATGAGACTGGGTCTATAGTGTGTGTGGTAACCTTCTCCTCCTGACTGGTCTTGCCAGTCCTGTGTTGAAGTTGCATCTCGCATGTATTTGTGTTTTGTGGGAGGAGGAGAGGGTTGTCTGTGTACATGAGGCAATTGTAACATTGCCTCAGTATTTTCACCAGCTGAGCAGGAGAGGACACTAGCAACTGATCCCTCGACATGCTAGAAGGATAGACAAAAACTTTAAAAGATTCAGGGCGTGGGTGACCTATCTATGACAAGAGTGCCGTATCAAGGTAATAAGTACTGTAGGAGCAAGTGCTAGGTTTAACAGATAGAGAATAGTCTACTTGGAGTCAAGTGGAGATGATCTTTTAGTTATAGGATAAGCTGATTAGATCAGTAGTATAGTTTGAAGAGTGGACTTTAGGTAGCAACAGTGGCAGCTCGCGCCAATCAGCTCGCTAGCAGCGTTTACCGTTTTATACCAGGGGCTGGAAAAAGCTAGAAACTCGACCAATAAACTACTAGTTACTGGCTGAAACCTCACAAAACTGGACAAAAGGCAGCTCAATGCTTCCCACACCCACTGGTAAGCAAGGTAACTTCCTCTCCCCCAAATAAGGCAAGGAAACAGTACACAGGAACTACAACCAAAGCCCAGGAATCAGCAACTCTGAAACTGGACTAAACTAGTAAAGCAGGAAAAACAAGAGATATTTTTTCTTTTTTTCCCTTTTTTGTTTCACAGAACAGGCAGAAATAGGTACAGCAAACACTTATAAATGCTATGAATCAGCTACTACAGCTTACACAGAAGAATTTGCTACAAATACAGTCAAATAGTAACAAACAAGGATTCCAAGTGCAATATTAAGTTAAATGCAGTAAAACAGCTTCAGTGTAACAGAAAGGCAGGCGAAATACAGTCGCTAGGTATTCAGATGTGGAAAGCAACAAAATTATACTTAGTATCAAGAAAAGTGCTTATTCAGCTCAGAAGGGCAGAGTCCAGCCTCTCCTCCCACAAGAGTGCAGACCGCAATCCTTCCTAACGTAAAATAACTGGCCTGAAGCCCAAGTGCTTAAACCAGAACTAATACACTTTTAGAATAACAGACACTGAGCTCTCAATCAGCAGTTCCTAACCTAGAAGGATGTAAGCTGCCTGTCCTGCCACCACAGTGCAGGCCACAAACCTTCCTAATGTAAAACAACTGGTCTGAAGCCCAAGTGCTTAATCCAAAAGACTTAGAAATGATAGCTACACTTTAATCAAGTTACTACCAGCAGTAATAAATACAACTGAATACTTTAAAAGATGCCTGGATTAGTGCTCATGTTATACAAACAAAGCTAGATTCAGCAGGTCTGGATCTAGTCTATGCCAAACGAGGTGTACCAATTTCAGTGAAGCAGTTCAAATATGCAGGCACTATAAGCTTTAACCAGAAATTCCCAGCTCAGAAGGACAGAGTCCAGCCTCTCCTCCCACAAGAGTGCAGAACACGAACCCTCTTAATGTAAAATAACTGGCCTCAAGCCCAAGTGCTTAAACCAGAATTAATACACTTTTAGAATAACAGACACTGAGCCCTCAATCAGCAGTTCCCAACTTAGAAGGATGTAAGCTACCTGTTCTGCCACTACAGTGCAGACCACAAACCTTCCTAATGTAAAACTGGTCTGAAGCCCAGGTGCTTAAACTAAAAGGCTTACAATGAGTTACACCAAGCAGTAATAAATACAATTGAGTACTTTTAAGATGACTGAGCAAAATAAAGTAAGAAAAACACAAATACAGTATATATATATTTTTTTTTTTTTTTTTTTTTTTTTTTTGAAAGAGAGAAAGGAGTAGCAGAAACTAAGCTGATTGGCCTTCTCAAATGCTCTCCCTGTACTGGGTAGAATGAGGTAATGGCTAGACTGGGAGGAGGGTCCCAGATCAAATTTACACAAGGCGGGCAACTGCAAAGCCACCAACTATAAAAACACTATACCAACAGGGAGGGTGGGAAACAAACTGCAGAAGTGTTACTCCCAGCTGAAAAGCAGCAGTGAGCCTTTACATGAAAGTTTTAAACAGCTAAAGGAGCCACTAGAAAAAGAGTTTAACTGCAACAAGTTATCATAAACAAACAACCCAACAGATGCTTAATAAGGGTGGACAATTTCCAGTTAATACCTCACACACAGTGAAACTAGCTAGAAAAATACACAGTACACAAAGTGCTATAAACAACAAAGAAATAAAGAACAAAATAAACAAAAACCAGGATACTTAATGTTATATATTGTAGCTCGAGTTTGCTGAGTGTCCTTCCTTGATAAGCTCACTGTAAAATGGCTGAACACTCACAACTGTGCTTGTTAGGTACCAGAAAGTTGACACCTGACCCAGTTTTTAAGAAAGAAATCTCAAAAGAACCAATGAGGTGCTTAGTCTAAGCTGTAGTCCAGGAGACCTCAGTCAGCCAATGACCTCAAACAAGTCTCTCTCACTGAAATGCCTAATGGCTTTGGCTAAAACAAGATGTCCCTGAATTATGTACTCAGACACACAGCCTCCACAAACACTAGGCCCGAATACAAGCCTGAATATGGAAATGCTACAAATATCCACACTACTTAGAACAAACTGCAGAAGTGTTACTCCCAGCTGAAAAGCAGCAGTGAGCCTTTAAATGAAAGTTTTAAACAGCTAAAGGAGCCACTAGAAAAAAGAGTTTAACTGCAACAAGTTATCATAAACAAACAACCCAACAGATGCTTAATAAGGGTGGACAATTTCCAGTTAATACCTCACACACAGTGAAACTAGCTAGAAAAAATACACAGTACACAAAGTGCTATAAACAACAAAGAAATAAAGAACAAAATAAACAAAAACCAGGATACTTAATGTTATATATTGTAGCTCGAAGTGTGGTGAGTGTCCTTCCGATAAGCTCACTGTAAAATGGCTGAACACTCACAACTGAGCTTCTTAGGTAACAGAAAGTTGAAACCTGAGACAGTTTTTAAGAAAGAAATCTCAAAAGAACCAATGAGGTGCTTAGTCTAAGCTGTAGTCCAGGAGACCTCAGTCAGCCAATGACCTCAAACAAGTCTCTCTCACTGAAATGCCTAATGTCTTTGGCTAAAACAAGATGTCCCTGAATTATGTACTCAGACACACAGCCTCCACAAACACTAGGCCCAAATACAAGCCTGAATATGGAAATGCTACAAATATCCACACTACTTAGAACAAACTGCAGAAGTGTTACTCCCAGCTGAAAAGCAGCAGTGAGCCTTTAAATGAAAGTTTTAAACAGCTAAAGGAGCCACTAGAAAAAAGAGTTTAACTGCAACAAGTTATCATAAACAAACAACCCAACAGATGCTTAATAAGGGTGGACAATTTCCAGTTAATACCTCACACACAGTGAAACTAGCTAGAAAAAATACACAGTACACAAAGTGCTATAAACAACAAAGAAATAAAGAACAAAATAAACAAAAACCAGGATACTTAATGTTATATATTGTAGCTCCGAGTTTGCTGAGTGTCCTTCCTTCGATAAGCTCACTTCTTCATTCAGATATCCCTTTTAACTGCATTATGACTAGGTCAACCAATACCTTTACTTTAAAAAGTATAGTGAATTGCTACATTTGTAGCAAACTCTCTGCTGCAAGTCATGCCATGCAAGCACTCCAGTCCCAGCATCATTCATTTCCATACTGGCATTTAGAAAAGCTAGTACAAAAATTATTTTTGGTACTGTACTATTGATCATCGGCATTTACTAATTGTGACCTCTAACACCTTCCACAATGCTTTAAATTTCTCCTTGGGTTGGGTACTTCTTTTTGGCTGAATTACTACTTGTTGCCCTCTAGGCAATGATCAACAACTCCTACAGGAGTTTTCTGACATTTTTCTTACCTTCTCAATTACCCACATTAGTTAATTCTGGAAGATGCTAATATCAGAAGAGAAAATGTCTTTATGGCTCTTTATCCAAGAACTTCGCTGTATTATGAATTGTTTTCACATTAAACATGAAAGCAGTTCTGATATACACTTGCATGGGCACACTTTGGACTTTGTTTTTCATCTTAGGGTACCTGTAACTAATTTAATTATTAATCGTGTGATCTAGTCAGATCCTACAAGTATGACTTCTGTGTTAACTCTATCACCTAATATTCCCCCAATGCTTCTTCTCCTGTAGGAACCTTTCAATGGTCTCTTCGGAGAACTTTACTTCTATTGTTCTGAATGACCCTGTTAATATCTACAACACTCTGTTAGTACATTTCTTAAATCTGATCTCCCTGGGACAAGGCCATACAGTCATACTAGTTCATTGGGAACCATTGCTTGACTTATCTCTACATTCTTTAAGGCGGCATAGTAGTAGATTGGAATGATGGTGGCAAAGCTCTGGTACTCTGGAAGACAGACTTCCTTTGAATAATCACTTTTCAATGATATATCACTCTGATATTTGCTGACTCAAATCTGTATATCCTTCTAGACAGATCAGTGCAGCAGTTAACCATCTGGCTACTCTATTTCAAAAAGTTGGTTGCCTCTCCAATCCAGTGACTTGACACCCAGTGATCTCTTTCTTCTGAAAAATGGGAACTGAGTGTCCATTATTTTTTCCCAAACTGGCTTGTATTTGATCTTCACAACCCTCACTGAGCCAGTTTTTATCTGCATTTGGTCACTGGCAGGGTCTTTCTTACTCCTCTTGCGGAAGAGTTCACCATTTCTGAAACTGATAACTTGCATGGTCCTATCTTCATTATGCAACTTAACACTTGCTCTTTAGATCCTTGTCCTTTACATCTCTAGAGGCTGTTGGATAATCGATACTGATCCTTACGAAAACTCTCATTTCTTGAGTTTTTACTTCTTACTTAAATGAGGATCTTGTCATTCCCCTATTCAAAAATATCAGTCTGAATTCTTATGATTTTGTCAGCTATCATCCTACCACATATCTTCCATTTTTTTAGAAACATCTTTAAAAATGGTTTGTCATCAGCTGGAGACTTATTTAAATAATCAGGCCATCACTGACCCATTCCCATCAGGACTTAGGGCCAGAAACTGCATTAAATTGATGCTAAACTAGAGTTTGGAAAGATCTCTTGGTTGCAAGTGATCATTGTCACTACTCCGTTTTGGTCATCCTTGATCTCTCATCAGGCCATGACTTGGTAGACAGTGCTATTCTTTCTGATCTATTTGGACCTTTACAGTGGCATCTATGGACCAGTCCTTAACTAATTTGCCTCATACCTATAAGGTCATACCCAGATGATACTATCAAAGGTTAATACATCCTCCCCTACTCTCTGGTCTGCGGCGTGATACAGGGTTCCATTTTTGGTCCACTGTTGTTTGCCATTTATTTACTGCCACATTGTGACATTATTCCTTTCAGAGACTTGCAGTACGATTGCTAAGCTGGTGACACGCAGCTTTATCTTTGCTCCTTCAGGACTCGCTTTTGACTCTTACTTCCCTTTCATGCAATCTGGAAAATATTCCTGACTGGATAATCAGAAACAGGCTTAAACTTAATATGTCTAAGACTATAGCATTGTTGGTTCACACTACTTTGCAATTTTTTCCCTATGTACTTTGTTACCAGATACCTTGTATCATGGTGCCAAGCGTACTTTGATATCAATGGTGCATAATGTTGGTGAGATTCTTGAGTACAGACTAGCACTCAAGGATCACATTTCAGCTGTTGTTAAATCTTCCTGTTTCCATCTGCAAAATATCACCCTTACAAAGCACTATATTTCTCTAAGTGACCTTCCAGCTGTAGTTCATGCTTTGGTTTCTTCCCAGTTAGGTTACATTAATCCTCTAATTGTTGGTCTTTCAGACTGTGGGCTTGCTAGATTATAATTGTTACAAAACTATTCAGGCCCTGGGGGTTGTTAGCCTAGTATATACCTATGAACCTACAGGGCTCTAAGAAACCATTGTATCACCGCTATTCTACCAGATATGTATTGGCTTCCAGTAAGACATCTAATTGCTTACAAAATCTTGTCTTAGTCTGCCATGCCATTTATGAACTTGATCAACTCTACCTATCAATATCTCTAATATTGGTACAACCCAAGCCATACACTGTATTGCAGTCTCTTAGGGTCTTCTTCTGGTTCCATGCTAAAATCTCAAATGCCTTGGTGCCTGTACTTTTAGCTATCAAGGACCTTTTTATGGAACCTTCATCCTGGTTGGCTCCAGGATACTTTACTTTAGTTGGATTCAAAATGAGCTTAAAAACACATTGATTTGATTTAACTGAGAGCTAGCTACCAACATGTTTACTCTACACTTTATTCTTAGTACGCTCTTCATGCTGTCTGTATTCTTTTACTTGTTACTTATTCAAGTATGATGTTTCTGTACTCGGGCACTTAAATAACCTTGAAATTGAGTTTATACTGTCCAGTAAGATAACCATAGCTCTGGTCCCTAGACATCCTTTGTACATACAAAAAGCTACATTTGTAAAGAAGTCTGATTGTCATTACAGTGTTTCACAGATAAGGAATAGCCCTCAAAAGATGAGGAAACATTTTCTGAGAGATGTGATACAGAACTCAACAAGTAAACCATCAGGGTTCAGAAATTTGTTGCTTTTAAATCATTGCTAGCACCTGTTTGATTAGTAATATAGATATAATAATTAAGGCTTGCTCATCCTTTCTGTCATGTAAGTGGGAAGATTCTAAATCATTTTGCAGACTAATTACTTAGCGATGCTGGACATCTGTATAGTAACTGATGCTGAGAAGCAGAATGTTCCTTTGATTTGCTGGCTTATATTCACTGTCATTTGAATTGTTTAGTTGAGCATTTGGTGTAATTGTTTTCCTGAACATGTGAAAGAGATACAGAAACAGTGAAGATTTGTCTTATTTCCACACATACTATTTTTTTCTCAAAAATATGTACATGCCTCTCACTTTTAATATCCAAGGTATACTAAAATGTGCTATTTATGCTAAAAAGTACCACTAAAAGACTTTACGCTATTGCCTTATCAGTAAATACTAACCAGTTTTATTATGTTACACAAGGAATTCCACTTCATGTAACATCAACAAGCTAGGTTAACATAATAACCTTTAGGGCATAGTTAACTCTCTTGCAAATGCTCAAGTAATGGGGCAATAAATATGCATGCTAATTCTGCATTGTTTTCACAATGTCTGCATGCTAAATCTATATCCTTCTCAAAAATAAAGTGTCATCAACAAGAAAAAATACCCATTCACTGTAAATTGCCAAGGGACTGGCCATCTGTGTATAACTGTGGAATTAATATTTCACTGCATGTGTGCATAAACTAATGTATAATATGACTTGAGAAGCACACCAAAGGCATTTTTTGCAAATATAAAATAAGCCGATATGTCACTATTCTGTCTCACGTTTATTTGCATCCTTCTTGGAAAAAATGTGCTTATTGATTAGGCAAAGGCAATGCTGATCATTGTCCTTACTGTTCAAATTCAATAAAGCGTACATGGTAATTTTTACTGTATTTGTGTTACGGCACAATGCAAACATGGGTGCAGCGAATTTTAGATTTAGTAAAGTCCATGTAGTGGTGCACAATCACACAGATTCATGGGCATCAATGGAAAGTTTCATGGGATGCAAATTTCAGCATAAGTAGCTGAAATTTATGCTAATGAAGCAAACCATCATAGAGGAGCAATCCAATAACCCTACAACACAACCGTGTGGGCTCTGTATCTGTGTTGAAAGTGTACATGAAAAAGAAAGGGCATGTAGATGGAGGTCTGGAAATATGGATAGAATGTCCATGAAAAGGTAAAAACACACATGTAATGGCTGAGGATGTCCAAAATAATCAGTGATCTGTGTCACATCACTATAAATATTATAAGTTTAATTTCAGCACAAATTTGTGCAACATGGTGCTAAATTCAAAATGTTTGAAAATGATTAATAAAAATGTAATTTAAAAGATCAGTATGATGTATTGCCAAAACAGGTACAGTAATACCCTACAATGTCTTTGTGCTCCTGTGCTGTTGCCCAGCTTACACGACTGATATCTGTGTAGTTTCTAGGCTGTCAGATAGTTATTATGTAAATGAAGTACCAAAGAACTGGCTTTGTTAAATCACAAAAAGCAGGGACCATGTAGGGCTGTTCACTCAGTATAAGCCACTACACAGTGTTTATGCATTCCATGGATGTTGATGACATGGTGTGTCAGGTAATATTGTTTTCATGTTATGGAGTGTTTTTGCGTGGGTGCACAGTGAGCTGCCTTGCACAAACTGCAGTGTTACTGGAATCCAAATTTCCATGAGCAAACCCAAGACATGAGCTAGACATCCAATGATAAAAACCAGATGCATACAATCAATAGTGGTGAGTGTCACACAAACCTGACAAGTGGGACTGCACTCTATTAATCCCCTCTAGTTAGGGATCATTTCTTGAATACTTCTGTGGCACCAATTGTCATAGAAATGAAGTGCTATTATCTGTACTTAGGGTGTTTTGTACATATCATGACAATAGGGATGAGATTATAAAATGTTTTACATAAGTTGCTGTCATTATGCATAGCTGTACTCTGCTGCATGTCAGTGTGCAGAACAATACTGCATACTGCAGCAGGAGTTATAAATCCTGGTAATTACATCATACGCAGATGAATGTCATTTAAAGTATCCAATGCCAGATGGTGTTCCTAATCAAGAAAAGCATAAAGTATGCATACAGCCTACATTCTGATTTTCCCCTAATACCTACCCCTCCCGAATCCCCTAACCCTAATAGTGCATCTTTCCCCTTCTAACCTTCTTCTTCTCTCGGTTAGGGGTCACCACAGTGGATCACCGTCTGCTCATGACTGGCAGTGGAGTTTTATGGTATCGAGTTGCCAGCCCGGCACCCAACCTTCCACAGAAGGCACACACACGGACATGCTCATGCCTAGGGCCAATTTAGTGTGTCCAGTCCACTTACAGCATGTCTTTGGGATTTGGGAGGAAACCGGAGCACCCAGAGGAAACCCATGTGACCACAGGGAGGACATGCAGACTCCGCACAGAAGGCACCCCTGCCGAGGATCGAACCAGATTACCTCTTGCTGTGAGGCAGCAACGCTAACTGCTGCACCACCGTGGCCGCCTTTCCTTCCCCTTCCAACCTATACCCACAAAAACTATTGAAAAGCTGCTTAAGAAACGTAAACCTACCACTGTTGCAGCTGATCACTTACCTGATGAATATTTAAAAATAACAGCTGAAGCTATATCCTACCCTGTATCAATTCTTATCAATAGATCTATTGCAGAACATTATGTCCCAAAGCTATGGAAAATTGCACACCCTATCCTCATACACAAGGTTGGCATATTGCCATTTTATTCCCTCTATTTAAAATACTTGAAATATGTATTCATGCTCAACTCCTTCTCTTTCTAGTAACCTCTTTGTCAGCTCTCAACATGGTATCAGCCACCACCACAGTACCATTACTGCACTCCTCAACTTTTCCAATACCATCTATAAACTCTACAATGAAGGCATATTCATCTCTGCAGTGTTTTAGACTTGTCTAAGGCCTTTGATATGGTCTCACACCATAAACTGCGAAATGTCCTCTCTAACGCACACCTACATCCATCTGCTGTTCTGTGGTTCCAAAGTTCCTTAAATGAATGACAAGAAGCAGTAATATGGCAACATAATCTATCTACCCTTCTCACCTGGAGAACCACATGGTTCAAGTCTTGGCCCACTTCTGTTCAGCATTTTCACTAATGATCTAAACACTGCCACCTCACTAGCAACCTTAGTCCAGTATGCTGATGATGCTACCCTTATTTGCCATGCTACTACACTTCCACATCTCCAGCAAATCACACAAAAATCCTTCACTCAGATGGAATCTTGGCAATCAGAATCACAGCTTATACTCAACCCAAATAAAACCAAACTCATGCTCTTCCAACTCTCCAGAGCCTCCTGCACTACCACTTTCTTCATCACTGCTTGTAACAGCACTATAATTACTCCTGGCTCGCAAATTAAACTGCTAGTTATCACCCTTGACATTAATCTAAGATTTGACCTTCATGTCTTGGTAACTATTAAGAAAGTTCACAAAAATGGGTATTTTGTAGAGGAACAAAAAATATCTAACCAGCACCTCTAAGATAGCTATAACTACAACACATCTATTATCAACTCTCCTATATGTTTCTCCAATCCTTATTAATTAAAAAAACAGATCTAAAGAAACTTAAGCAATGTTACAATAAAATAGCCAAATGTAATTCTGATTCTCCAAATTATATACACCACTGTGGCATATTGAAAAACTTGTCTTGGCTAGAACTTACACAACTTCTTTCATAAAATCAGTTTTGGCTCACAAGATATTGTATCAGGCTGACAAAACACCTGCACTACAAAACATTCTCCAAACCTATTCAACCAGCTGTTCACTTTGATCAAATAATACCTGCTTACTACAGGTAACCAAATCCATAAACACTGCTGGAGACTCCTTATACTCTCACTATGTTGCAAGGCATAGGGATTTACTTCCGTCTAACATTATCTTGCGGATTCTTGGCTTTGTGCATATACTACTCTTGGATAGTGCAGCTAAAAGCCTTCTCAAACATAAATCTCTCTGTAATATGTTCCATTAAATTGTCAGCATAACATTTCTAGTACCTTACCTATATTGCAGATTTTTGTTAGATTGTAATCCTTCTCTTTTTGTTCTTGTTACTAATAATGTATATTATATTATAATGTACATATGCAACAACTGTAGAACCTCTTTACTGTTATGTATTTCTATTTGTGGAGCTTTTCTCCTGGGGCCTCCACTGAAAATGGGTTCACCCAGATGGACTTTTCTGGTAAACAAATGTTAAATAAATAAATATTGGAGTAGAGAAATTTTAACTGAGAAAATGCTACGGGCTGCTGCAGCTATTCTGCATTTGTATGTGCTCAACCCTGAAGACAATGTTGCTGGTGCTGATGACAATAGGCCTAGGCTGAGAAGGAGAAGAGTGCTCAGGTCCAGGGTAACCTACTTACATGATCTGGAGATTGCAGAGTACTACACAGTGGACAGGGACACATTACAAGAACTCTGTGAGCTCTGCTGGCCTCAAGTCAGAGCCACACCCAACCGAGGAGAACTCTTCCCAGTAGAAATTATGGTATATGTAGCCCTTAGAATATTAGCTATAGGTACTTTTCAAAGACCAACTTGGGACATAATGGGGGTGTCAGAGGCATCAGCATCCGGGATACTCCACCAGTTCCTGGATGCTGATGCTGACACATGCCAGTGAACACATATTTTCCCCTTATTGCTGAGGAGAGGACCAGCAGTATCCAACACATCTATTGTGTAGTGCACTACCCCGAAATACTGGGTGCCATAGATTGCACTCATGTACACATCAAGGCACCTTGTGAGCAAGGTAGAATCTACATTAACCACAAGGGATACTACTCCATCAACTGCTAAGTGGTGTGCAATACCCAGGGGATTATCTTGAATGTATGTGCTGTCAACCTTGGAAGTTATCATAACTCCCATATCTGGCACACATCACAGCTGTACAGATATTTGCTAGGGGGGATATCCCACAGGATCATTTACTGGAGGGTTCTGGCTACGCCCTGAAACCATGGATGATGACACTCATCAGAAATGCACACACTCACAGAAGAATGCAATAATGAGGCACACACACAAACTAGGAACATCATAAAGCTTGTGTTTGGGCTTCTGAATTCATGGTTCCAGTGCCTAGATATATCTGGTAGAGCCTTGCTGTATACTCCACGTACATTTACACAAATATTCACAGTTAGTGCTATGGCCCACAATCTGATCCTGCAGAAATAGCTGCACTGGGATCAGCAAGGGGAATGGGCACACATCCCCCAACCAATGATTATGTCACCACAGCCACAGTCACAGAAGGACTTGGAGGAGGAAACCTCAGCTGCTGTCCCTGTAGTTAGATGTTGGCATGCTCAATATGCCATTGCTTTGGCTAAGCGGCAATGCATTGCACATGCACTAACCATCTAGGGTCTAATTCTTCTACTCATATATACATATATATATATATATATATATATATATAAATATATATATATATATATATATATATATATATATATATATATATATATATATATATATTACATATATTAAAATATATATTACATATCTTAAAATTGATGATGCCTGGCAATTCACACAACCTTTATCTATACATGTATTGGCTGTGTACAGATTGCAGCAGACAGTCACCCCTGAACTAATGCTGTGTCAGCCGATGCATTTGCAAAGTAAGGCCTAAACCTAGACTATAGTGTTGGACACTGTTATGATATATCCTTCTATATGTCATACCTTGTTACAGTATGCAAATATATAATGGTGCTTTTGTAGATAACCTAAGTTAACATGCAAGTGCACACACTTATATTACTACAATGTCACCATATGTACATTATATGCATCAGGCATGAAACACTCACACAGTCCAACCACAGATGAATACTGTTACATTGCAAGAGAGAAGTTAGGAAGTGACTCCAGTTCATTGCAGTTTCTAACTTCGAGCTACTTTGTATACTGACAGAAATGTGTTTTTCCCCCACCCACAAAAACAGGATTGTAAGACAGAGAGATGTATAATTATAAGCATATTTATGACAGGAGTTGTGTCGACTAACTGGTCTGTGTCCAAATATGTCATAGAAGTACTTGTACAACATGCAGTACACGGTTTGATAGCAGTGTACATTTTTATGATAGTGGTTGTGTAAGGAATGAATGCAATTTTGAAATCAGCTTCTGTGGCCAAAAGGACTAAGGCAGCCGTCCTGCTTGATCAAGCTGTAATGTTGTTTAGGATTCAAATCCTGATGTAATTTGAACTTTTGGAGATTTTTTGCTATAGTTTGTGTTTTTTGCAGATTGTAAATCTGTCTCCGATAATGTTTTAATCTATATATTTTTGGTACACATTTGCATGATGCATCGCGTGTTGACAACAGTTTTAATAATACTTAAATATTTTGCTCGAAGGGCAAAATTTCAGAAAAAGGAAATATTCAGATAAGAGTTATATATTGCCCGTAGCAATTGTGAAATCATGGCCTGGAGTAGTGAGAGGACTGGGCTGCAGTAAGACATATATATTGCATAACAGGAAGGCTGGATGTTAGTAATATGCCTCACGTTTGTGCATTGCTTACTAATGAGCAAACAGGTAGAAGAGTGAAACTCACATGCATGTGCACCTAGTGCAATAATCATTACGTTTTCGCTATGCTTAACTATCATACCTCTCAGCTGTCCAGATTTATGAAGAATGCCCACATTTTTATATATTTTTAGTCCGTTCCCCATTAAATGTTGATGTATACAAAATTATTGCTAAATCGTTGAGAATTAAGAATAAAAATAAGGGCATACATTTCATTTGTGGATGTCATGCCATTTTGAAAATGGATGCTAATGCAAGATCTGTTATTCCATCAACATTGTAGGTTTGTAAGGGTAATAGTTCAATATTGACCATATTAATAATGGCTTTGTGCAGATTTCTTGCTCTAAGAGGTGGAGAGGTATGCTAACTATTACATCACATACATAGAACTGTGTTCTTACTGTTCTATATTTCCCAGATGTGGAAACATTGCAGCTGAGGGCATATTATAACTATCTATACAGACAGATAATAAACATCCATGTGTTTTCTCACAAACAAAATCAACAACAATCAGTACAACCATGGGATCTTATTAATTCTACAACATATACATCTTAGGTTCATAGGTGTTTTCTAGGTTAATAACCACAAGGGCATTTCTAAGCTTAGCCATGCATCCCAAATCTCTGACAAGTTCTGATACCCTTGATAAGTGTAAGCATGGGCCTGGGAGATGAACCATTTACAGGTTATATGTTTCCATTAGAGACATAGGTGCCAAACCATGGATGAATTTCTGGTTTCCTAACCAATTGTCCAAGTTGCACTTGAATTGGGTAAGGGAGGATTTCTGCTTCACATGGATGTGGAGCCTGTTCCATAGATGGGGTAGACTCTGAGATACATACATATCTCTCCAGCAGGTCCTATTTATATAACAGGCAAGGCTTAAGTCCTTAGAATTGGTAATTCTGGTATTGTTTGTTTTGTGAATAAGCAGGAGGTCCATCAGAGTGGGGTCTGACAATGCTATGTATGCCAGGCATAGATCTCCCCTCCTCAAAAGACTGTAGGAGACAGAATGCAGGGATAGGGCCTAGAGGCAGTTTGCATAGGACATATTAATTATGCCTTGTATTCTTTTAGTGAGAACCTCTGTGGACATTCCAGTTGTTGGATTTGCCTGGTTAAGTACATACCAAAGGGTGCATTGTACTCAATGATAGGTCTAATGAATGCCGAATACAGTGGAACAATGATGTCCTTGGACTTAGATGCCATACTTCTGTTTATATGTTGTGCAACATAGAAAGATTTCCTCACCACTGTAGACACATGATGATCAAAGGCTAGATTACTCTCTATGTGTGTTCCTAAGTCCCTGACTACTTGGTCAGCTCTAAGGGGTGCATTGTCAATATGATACTTACCAGGGATGGATGACTTCCCAAAGGATACTATTGTGAATTTCTTGGCATTTAATTTTAGTCCATGGCTCTGACACCAGTTATTTGCCTGTATCAGCCCCTCCTGGAGAACATTTGTGTCATTAAGAGGTTTAATGACAGCTTCTAATTTGCACTCATCTGCAAATTTAATCAGTCAGAGACCACTGACATTGGCCTTGACTTCTGATAAGTAAATGCCAAAAAGGAGCTGTCCAAGGACTGATCCCTGAGGGACTACACTTGTGACTGGCCTCTTTGTAGAGGTGGACTCCCCAATTCTAACTTCCTGGGTCTTGTCTATGAGGCATTTGGCTATCCACTGGGTGACATACGGGTTTGTACCTAACCTCTTGAGTTTGTCAACAATGCCCGAGTGGGGTATTTTGTCAAATGCCTTGGCCAGATCAAGGTAGGCTGAGATTTTTCCCTCATCCATTGCTTTGGTGACCTTTTCAGAGAAGTCCACCAGGTTGAGTAGGCATGATCTGCCCTTGTTAAAACCAAACTGGGTTGGGTCCAGTATCTGGAGGTTTCCTATATCTCTGTTGATCATCTCTATGATAAATCTTTCCATGGCTTTACATATAAGACTAGTGTGACTTATGGATCTTTAGTTTCCAGGGTCTGTAGATGGCTCAACTTTGTGCAAAAGGATGGCTTTTGCTTTTCTCCATTATTGAGGCATGAAATCTGTTTGGAGGCCACAGTTAAATAGTAATCCCAGAAGCCTTGATAGGTCATGTTTCATGCTATTTAGAAGACATCCTGAAATATTGTCTGGGACATTGATGCAGAGTTATTGGTCTTAGAGAAAGCATTAGGGACCTGTTCCCTAGTGATAGTAGGGGAAGTTATATTTGATTATATTTCCTGGGGTAAGGTTGAGGGGAAGTGAGGAGTAATGTTGGAGCTGAATTTATCAGCCAGGAGGTTTGCTATATCTTCTAGCTCAGTATAGGTGGCTCAATTTACAATGACCTCTGCACACAATTGTGTGTTGCCTTTGAGGCTGCAGGCATAGCTAAAGAATGCTTTGTTGATGTCCTTGGCCTGGGAGGCCAAACTTACATAATATTTGGCTTTGGTGTACTTTATTTGTCCTCTGAGTTGTTTGTTTAGTTTGGTGAGAGTGCTTTTATCCTTCTGAGTGCTGCACCTCCTAATTTTTGCAATGATTTTCTTCCTCCTGTTATACAGCCAATTGATTTTGTGTTTCTCCCAGGGTTGCTTGTTTTTTGAGTACTGTACTTCTTCCTGGTGGGTACAGCTTCCTCTATGCAGCTATTAACATGCTTGTACAGGGTTTCTGTAAACAGTTCTGCCTAGGCAGAAGTGTTCTCAGGGTTTATAGGGGCCAGCACAAAAAATGTGTAATATATAACATTGTGCGCTCCTTCATGGGCATGGCCATGTAGTTGTGCTGACAGGCTTGCATCGCCAAAGGCAAACATCCAAATATGCTCAGTAAGGGACTTGTGCTATTACACAGCTATGGCTTCTAAACAGTATACTACTGTTAGTGTGCTAGCCTCATATGACACTAAGAAGTGATGTACCTATGCAGGCCTCCCAAACTGGTGTTCCCGACATCCCTTGATGATGTTATCTACTGTAAGCTTACATTCAGTCATGTTAAAATTATACTTGCATAGTGGTGCATGCATTAAAAACTGTGTTCTTTAGTCTTTGCAGTTAGATAGGTAGGGGTTTGGTTCTCACTGTAGTAGTGTGTGTCTGTACATAAGTGTGTGTGTGTGTGTGTGTGTGTGTGTGTGTGTGTGTGTGTGTGTGTGTGTGTGTGTGTGTGTATGTGTGTGTTTCTATAAGGAATAGTTGGAGTGTGTCTCCAATACTGCCTTGTCAAATGGCATGTTTTTTGTGCTTGCACAAACCCCCATGTTTAGCAGTCCTCCAACCTCTTGCCCTCCATGGGGTCTGCTGATGTCATCTACTATAAGATCATCTGCAGTCCTATTAAAGTCAGACCTGTGCCATGGTGCAGCTATTAAGTACTGCATTCTTACGTGTCTGTAATTTTAGATAGGTAGGGGTTCTAAACTCACTGCAGTCAACTTGGTGTTTGTCTGTCTCCATAAAGAAGGGTGAAATTACATGATTTTTGCATTGCTTTTGTGCTTGTACAAACATCCGTGTCTAGCAGTCTTGCAACCTTTTGCCCCCCACAGGGCCTAATGATGTCAGCTATCATCAGATCAACTGCAGTCCTGTTAAAGTTAGACTTGTGCCATGGCATGTGCGTTATGTAATATGTTCTCTAGTCTGTAAAGTTAGATAAGTAGGGGTTCTAATCTCATTGCACTCAACCTTGTGTGTGTGTGCTTTTAGTGGATGTTATACAGAGCATTTTACCATTGCCTATAGTACACTGTCCTCATATCTTCAACAAACACTGCTGATGTCATCAGCTATATCAGATTATTGGATACATATTGCTCACAACAGGCCATGGGCACACAATGGCATGGCAGACAGGTAGACATAATCTCATGCAATATAAGACAGATAACAGTGACATTCCTTTTAAGCTATGCCTGAATATCATGACATCTCTATGTAATGTTGATGAACAGGTTGACACAGCAGATCACACGGAGTTCCCCATGGACTATGATGTATGTGGAGGATATTTTGATCAGATAACATGTTTACGAGACCCTGGAGATGTGGAGTTATGTTATACAGAGGAGAATAATGAATAGCATAAGGACTAACACAGAATATATGTCTGTGAATGAGAGGGAGGATAGAGGAATGGTGAGACTGCAGGAAGTGCAGTTGGAAAAGGTGTATGATTTTTAATACTTGGGAGCAAAAGGTCACATGGAGTATGGAAGGGAGGTGAAAAAGACAGTGCATGCAGGGTGGAGTGGGTGTAGAAGAGTGTCAGGAGTGATTTGTGAGAGATGGGTACCAATAACACTGAATGAGAAGTTCTACAAGAGTGCACTGAGAACAGCTATGTTATATGGTTTGGTGATGGTGGCACTGACAAAAATACAGGCATCATAACCGAGCTGCCAGAGTTCCAGATATTAGGATTGGCATTGGGTGTGCTGTAGATGGACAGGATTATTAATCAGTGTCAGCTCAGGTTTTAAGCCTTAGAGACAAGGCCAGAGAGGTGAGATTGTGTGTCTTTTGACATGTGCTTAGGCGGGATGCTGGGTATATTTGGAGAAGGATGCTAAGGATGGAGCTGGCAGGTAAGTGTAAAACAGGAAGGCCTAAGATAAGGTTCAGTGATGTGGTGACCGAGGATTTTCAGGTGGTCAGTGTGACAGAACAAGATGCAGAGGAAAGGAGGAACTAGAAGCAGATGATGTGCTGTAGCAACCTATCATGGTAGTATCCAAAACAATAAAATGATTAGGATGACATCTGAATGAGTGTACATTAGGAGTTTCTATTTGAAGGTTAGTATTTCTGGACCCAGTGTGAGCTTTAACAGTGTTTCCTTGTATTACCTGTTCTGTTCTGGTTTATGTGTAGAGACGTTAACACTTTGTCCTCATTCATACAGAAATGACAATATAGTTATTTCCCAATACAATCAGCTGCTGCTGTGTAGCAGAGCGAATCTTCAACAGCTCTAACTATCTGTTATACCCTCTGTTACATAACAAGCAGCAATTAAAACATTTTCAGATCAATTACAGAACCATAGATTTATCCTTAAGAAGGACCTCCAGATGTACACACCATAGGTTACTCCCTGAAAATACCATTCAGATCACATATACCCCTCCTTTTAGCATTTGTTATGCAGATACCAGGTTCAATCTTCCCATCCTCACCTATCAGTCTCCCTCTGTTTCCCTTGCAAGACTAGTTGACATGATTTTTTTACCCAGTGCATATAATGCCTCACATGGATAATTATAGGAGGATAAACTCACTTGCACAAACATAAGTGGATTTTGCAAACTGAAATGCCATGGAAGAAAAAGTGCACCACACCACAAGGGTCTGTAATATGTCAGACCTGTCCTCAACATTATGAGTGAACAATGTAATGGCACATGTATAGTGCCTGCGCTGTTAATCCAACCATAAAACAGTATGTGTAGAATTTGGAATACGTAATGAACTCCCTAAAGGAGGACTTAGGTTCAAAAACATCACCCAAGGTAACTACATCCTCCTAAGGGATGGTATAATCAATGTCCAAGCTCAGGTTTCCACAAAAAACATTGGCAGCTGTAGTAAGTTACACCCTGATACCCTGTCTATACATCTGCACAAATCTATACACACAGCCATGCCTGATACACTCAAAGACAGATCCGCTGGTGTATGTCTGTCATTGCTACATTCTACAGTAAGTGACAGAATCTGCTGTTTATCAATACAACACGTACAAAACAGTCCTGGAAGGCCACTTCCCTTTGTGTACCCCAACAAAAAAGATAACATGAAAAGCCCTCATATAGCAACTATGCTAATAATTTATGACACATATCTAGGGATAAACATAAGTCTGTCTTCATTTACATCTGCAAACTGATATATATCACTCTGATGTATTTTGAACTAATTGTGGGTGGTATTGCACACACTGACCCACTGTAAATTGCAAAGCTGCTAGCAGATACAGGTGGCTGAAAAGTGTCCTCCTTCTCAACCCCTCTCAACACCAAGCTTACTACATGTGTGCATCATCACCGCCAAACTGTGGTACCTACAAAAAGCAGAGTATTGGGGATTGCAATCCACCATTTGGTCTCAATTAGAAACTAACCAAGGTGAATGTCACACCTTCTTTTAACAGGTAGGTTGCAAATCAAATCACAGACCAATACTCACTGCTCTCTTCAAGACTAGGAGCACAGTCTCCATGGGACCAGATGACATTCCAGGCTGTGTTCTTCATGTGCTGCAATAGTGAGGTACTCCACTAGGCACCATATCGACCACGGTCTGAGTACTGGTGTTGTCCACACTGAATGGAAAACAATGACCATTTCCCATACAATGGAGGGTAGGCAACATACAACTGGAATTATAGTCACATAACTATATTCAAAATTCACATTAAGGCAATAGAAACAATCAGTAAAGGACAAAGGTGACCTCGAATGAATAACTCTGTTCCAGTTAGCTGTTCTCATGGGTAGCTTGTGCCTGCAAAACCTGTGGAAAATCAAGACTATGAGCAGAGACATATACAAGGCTGTGCACTCATTCTATCTTGCCTCAGCCAGGTCCTTCAATGCAATCCAACATTTGGTCTCAATGAGAAACTAACCAAGGTGAATGTCACACCTTCTGTTAACAGGTAGGTTGCAAATCGAATCACAGACCAACAATACTCAGTAAAAGTGGGAGACCCTACCTCAAGCAGCAGATGTATCACCCATGTGGTAACAGATGTGTCAGTGTTGTCTCCCCTCTTTTTTTGCCAAATACTTATCAAAAGGCCCCCCAAAAAACCACAGGATGTGGGGCAAAACATCTCTGTGCCACTAATGACTGCTGACGAAGCAATGGGTGTTATAACAACTGCACAAACACGTATCACCATACCCTCTATTAATAAGTGTTCCTGCTTACTTAAAAAAAACCCAGAGGATAGTATTCCCAAATTCTGCATCAATATACCTTGGAACACGTGTTGACTGCAAAATGTATGTACTGTGGGGAGGAAGGCATTCTACATGTTACATCCCATTAGCAAAGGCATTACATCGAGATCAATTTATTTTATCAATCCCCAATACTCAGCCATCATCAGCCCTATTAATGCCTATAATCCTCACTTTGATAAGTATTGTCCCAGACACCTGCAGGAAGTTGACAGACCTCAGACATCTCTGAGTAATAAAACATCAGGGGGTCTCCAACATATGTCTTCTGTGGGCAGAATGAAGTAGGTGTCAGTGTACGCAGTATCATATCTATAGCTTTGAGGCAGAATATGTATGCATTATATGGCTGTCTTTGGCACAAATAGTATGAATATGCTGCACATCCATAAGTCATATGGAACCACAACCACCTGTTCCAGGGACCTCAATGTACAGTATGATATACATAGGACATGCTGGGGAGACACATACCTGTCTCAAAGGTTGTCAGTCATCTGCATTAAGCCTCCATTGTATGTCAAGCAGAGCACATCCATTAACCTGCTTAAGGACAGGTTGGGTGACTTGATGTAAAAATGTTATCTACCATGGATCACTGCTGATTCTATGATTCATGGGTGGTCCTTTCTGTAAGAATAATGGAAATGCATAATATCTGCCATTTCATATTATATTGTGATGAATCACCTACGGTTCTATACACCATCAGGCCAATACCCTTGTCACAGCCTATGAACCTATGGTGATGTGCATGAAAAAATATATATATTGTATTACTGCTTTGAACTTTGTCTGCAGTGTTTGCATACAATCCAGAGTTCAGAATCTGAAGGGTTGACTTTGGATGTGCACACATAAGTTAGCACTAAACAATGCTTAAAGAGAGGGTTAGATATATTTATGTGACACGTCACTGACTGACTTCACAAGCCTTACAAAAGCATCAACTAGAAAGTAGAGGAATTATATTGCTAGCAGCTGTCTAACTGGCTAACTACAATATAACTGATAGTTACAATTATCAGAACAACAGCACGACTTGAGTTATAAAATACATAGGTTCATAGGTAGGTACTAGGCTATTGGCCCAAGGGCCTATGTAAGCCTAGCCAACAAGGCTCCTTGGCTTTCACCACCCTAGAATGATATTTTCCTGTGCCTCTGTTGAGCAGGGCCACAGAAGTGATCTCTGGGGTGAATTTCCTATTTCCCATCCACTCATCAAGATTTTTCTTCAAGAGTGCTAGGGAGGAACTCTGCTTGACATAGATAGGTGGCTTGTTCTGAGTATGGGAAATCTCTGGGACAGGAATATATCCCTTCAGCATGTTCTGTTTATTGCGGTGACAAGGTTTAGGTCTCTAGAGTATGTAGCTCAGAAGGATTGGGATTTCTTTAGGTGTAGCATGTCCAACAGCTCTGGATTTGACATAGCTTTGTATGCTAGGCAGAGATCACCTCGTTGTAGGCAATATGCTATGAAATAAAGCTGGAGTTTTTTGAGACAGTCAGGGTGGGGCATCTGTTTGAGTCCCATGATCCTCTTTGTGAGACATTTTTGTGCCCTTTCCAGCTGTTGCAGATGTCTTGTGAGGCACATTCCAAAATGGGCATTGTACTCAATAATGGGTCTTAATGAGAGCTGAGTAGAGGGGAGCAATGACCTTTTTTTTCCTGGATGAGAACCCTTTTGTGATGAGGTGTGCCATGTAGAAGGATTTCCTGACTACTGGGGTGATGTGATTATCAAAGGAGAGACTACTGTCCACCTGAGTCCCAAGGTCTTATCACACCTTTGGCGTTAAGTGGACTGCACTTATGTGGTAGTTCATGGGTACAGAGTTTTTAACAAAGGGGATGCCAATGCACTTTTTGGCATTGAGCTTGAGGCCATGGCTCTGACACGAGGCATCAGTCTCTGGGAGGCCCTTATGTAGGATGTCCACGTCATTTGAGGATTCGACTATGGCACCTAATTTACAGTCATCTGCAAACTTCGTCAATCAGGGGCCCTCTGTGTTAGACCATACTTCAGTAAAGTAGATCCCAGACAGGAGAGGGCCCAAGACTGAACCCTCTGGTACTCCACTTGTCACAGGGTTGAAGTCAGATTTGGAGTCTGCAGCTTTTACAGTGTGGGTTCTGTCAGTGAGCCAGTTGGCAATCCATCTTGTGACTTATGGATTTATGCACAGTTTAGTGAGTTTATCTATGATTCCAGAATGAGGGATGGTGTCAAAAGCCTTGGTGAGGTCAAGATAAGCTGTGTGAACTGCCTTACCCTCATCTATGGCTTTGGTGACTGTTTCAAAGAAGTCTGTCAGGTTCAGGAGACATGATCTGCCCTTCACAAACCCAAACTGGGTGAGGTTCAGAGTTTGGAGGTTACCAATGTCTTTGTTTATAAGTTCCATGATGATACATTCCAAGGCCTTGCAAACCAGGCTCATCAGGCTAATAGGGCAATAGTTCCCAGGGACTGTGATGGCTCCCCCTTTGTGGAGTGGTATAACTGTTGCTGTGCACCATTCAGTAAGTACAAAGCCTGTTGTGAGACTATGACTTAGCATGGTGCTTAGGTGGGGAGCCAGTTCATTCTGAAGTTTGTGTAGAATGCAGCCTGGGATGTTGTCCTGTCCCATGGATGCTGTGTTCATGGCTTTGGAGAGTGCAATTTTTACCTGCTCAGTTGTGATTGCAGGAGTACTGCATTCTTCTGGTATGGATATGGGTCCTTTAGGGGGTGAGGGGGGGGTAAAGTTAACACTGAACCTATCAGCCAGGATGTTGGCGATGTCAGTTGGTTCCGTAATTTTCGTGCCATTGTGCTGTGACTCAGACCAGATCTGGGTGTTGCCATTGATATTCTTGACATAGTTATAGAATGTTTTGTGGTTGTCCTTAGAGTCAGTGGCAATCTTGTTTTTGTAGCTGGCGTTGGAGGGTTTTATGAGGGATCCTAGCTTCTTACTGAGGCTGACCAGGGAGCTCCTCCACTGATGGGATTTTACTCTCTTTTGCAACAATTTATTCCTTCTGTTGCGGAGTTTATTTATTGCAGGGGGCCACTAGATTGGTTTCCTTTTTTTGGAGGATAGTGTCTTGGTTCTGTTAGGTATAGCATGATCAATGCACTAGTGTAAGTGCTTTTAGAGTGCATTTGTATAAGTTTCAGCAGTCGTAACTGTATTGTCCGTCTGCATGGGTGTCATGAAGTTGGCCACTTCTGTCTTAAGAAGCATGAAGTTAGCTTTGGAAAAATGTTTTACAGTGGTTTCCTTAATGGAGGTGGGGGCGGGATGTGGATATCTATGGTGATTAGTTTATGGTCGGATCTGACCAACGAGGAGTTGACTTCAGGTGTGGAACACCGGTCACTCATGTTGGTAATTATTAGATCTAGGATATTATTGCCCCTGGTGGGGTTGTGGATAATTTGATCAAGGGCAATGGAGTTTATGAATTCTAGAAAGTGCTGAGTGAAGGGGTTGGTACATGAGTAGTTTTCCCAGTTAATGGTGGGGTAGTTGAAATCACCCATTATTATGTTGTTTGGTTGAACCCTAATATTTTGTAGTATATCAAGAAAAGAGGAATGGGAATCCTGGGGCATGGCGGGAGATCTGTAGCAAGCTACAATATGGATTGCAGTTTTGCCCAGTGTTAGTTGCACTTGGATAATTTTGGATGCATTATGTTGGGCAACTAGCCTGGAGGTGTGGTTAGCCTTAATGAATATAGACACACCTCCACCCTTGGTGTTCTGGTCCTGGTTAGATGGCCAAAAGGTATGGTATGAGTTATATCCTGGTAATACAGGGGTGCTCTCTGGAGCCTTGAACCAGATTTCAGTCACTGCACAGTTATCGATGTTCTCCATTTTAAGGAGTGCATCAAGTGAGTGCATTTTGAGGTTTAGACTTCTAGCATTGAGTAGCATTACCCTCAGTTTTTTCTTGCCTGCATCTGTTACAGTGGTGGGTTTGTCATTTGAACCTTGCCTAAAAAAGGCATATTAAATGTAGGTAGTTGCCCTGTGCATCAGACACATATCTTTAGTATCCCTGAAGCCAAAAGATAGACAACAGGGATGTGGCACAGTCATCACTTACACAGTGTGGTTTGTGGGGGTGCAGAAGGCCTAGGCTGGCACAAAAGGTCAGTGTGTGTGTGTGTGTGTGTGTGTGTGTGTGTGTGTGTGTGTGTGTGTGTGTGTGTGTGTGTGTGTGTGTGCGTCAGTAAGGCCAGCGGCCAACAGGAAACATGTAAATGTAGCGTGTGTGTCAGTAGGTGCCCTCAATGTGACATTAGTATGTGTGTATGCATGAAGACAGCCAAGCTAGCCCTACATGCCTGTATGTAATACAAATGTGAGCCATGGATGGTAGAGCTGACAGTTCATCATCTTTATTCCCAGCCACAAGAACTGTCTCTGCCAGGAGTTGCACTGGTACCTCCATGCCCAAGATCAGATGGTGTGCTACTACCTGAGGGTGACTGAAGTCTGCTGGATATCCTTCCCTCACAGGCATGACCAGGACCATGAACCCATGGCCTGTTGCATCTGCATGTCGACAGCACACTCTCTAATACAGCAAGGGATGTATGCCACTATGAGAGGTTGATTGAGCATGGCCCCATTGGCTCTGAGCAGATGTATTTGCTGACCTACGCTAACAAAGTTGATGTTCCCCTCTAAGCAGATGTTCCAGCAAAGACAATGTACATTCCAAGATGGGTGCTCTGCACTCCTCACGAACACATCCCATTCATACATGTCATTGAACCATTCCAGTGTATCAACAACATGGTGGAAGCAGTCACATATGTCAGACTCTGCCACATGTAGAACCCTGAGCATTCTTCTGGAGTCACATTCTGAACGTGACTGTGCCTCCATTATGGCCTTAAACATAAGTCTAGTGACATGTGAAGCAATACCTGCACCGGGTGGTGGAAGGACAGCAGACCTCTGATGAGCACCCTTATTTACCTGTCTGTGTGGCACCTTACCAACAGTTTGGTTATGGACAGTGTCAACAGGCACTGAAGCTGTGGTAGCCACGCTTCCCCGGTCTATGTCCTCACCCTCCAACTGTCATATATCTGTGGCCTCAGTGGACTGGGTATGCGTAGGTATACTGGCTGTGTCCCGGGACCCTGAGTGTGGGTGCTGAATGTCAACTTTTGTGCTGGATTCAGCCTCTGCAACCCTCAACTCTGCCTCACTTTTCCCACCATCATCATCTGACTTTGATGACACACTGACATCAGGTGGCACAAGAGACATAGAGCTACATCTGTGTTCACCTGTGATAAAAAGAAAAACAGGCCAACATTAATACCTGCACTACTATGCTGCAATTTACACTTCTGTCACTATTAAAGACATTTAAATCTATCAAATGGTTTTTATTTGTTTTATTTAATAAATAAATGTAAATAAATAAATAAATAGTAAAGGCCCACCCCTTTAGCTTCTGAACCTTGAATTATCTCATTATCTTCTCTCTCTTCACTTTCTACTAAAAAAAAAAAAAGAAAAATGTACTTTCTACTTCATTTTGCTGCTTGTGCTTAGGAGTTCAACTGCATTTAGTTTGCCGTATTTATTACTGCTTGTTGGTAGCTTCACTAAATTGATGACAGTATTCATGAGCTACTGTTTCAAAGCAATCTACTGATTAACTATATATCATTGCTATCTACTGCAATTCATTACTGTTTAATTGGATTTTACTGCATTTCATTGCTGTTTAACTGTATTTTTTCATACTGCAAATTCTATTCTTTTGACTTAAAGTGATTAATATGTGCTTCATTGTGAGTTTTTTCTTACTGAGTTCTTAACCTTAAAATTGAGTAGGATAGTCTAGATACAGGTCTGCTGCATCCAGAGCTTCAGTGGCATGGTTATTAACCCATTTTGAGGTATTCCAGCAACAAATTTTCCCTCAGTAGCACTTGTTTTATCATCTAGTAGTACTACTCTTCCTCCCTTTACCCTATTACCTCTTTTGGTTTCTGACAAATATGGATGGAAAGTTTCCTACATTATCTCCTGCCAGTCTGGTCAATATGGACATCCTGAGACAGTGTAGCAACTGTCGCATGTACATGGACAACCCTCTGCTACTACAACCTAGGAACACAATTTGTGAGAGATGCAAGTACATCAAGCACCTAGGATCATTGCTCTTCTCCCCACAAACCAGTAAATCTGGCACTGAGAAGGTTGGCAGCATGAATACCACACCTCAAACACCATGCACACCTATGCAACACACTCCCACATATGCAGAGGTTGTCAACAAAAGCATACCCAAAAAAGAGACCTCCAAGGGATAAATACACACAAACTCCACTGCCCACCACACCAAGCACCACACATAGTCCACACACCTGTTTCTCACAGCCACTAAGGACTAAACATAAAACCAACATATTAGTCATAGCAGATGCCATTGTGAGACACACAGATGTTCCCCTCACCAGGCTGGATAAGGAGAAAGTCACAGTTAGTTGTTTGATGGGTGCCAGAATCTGCCACATCACCAATGCACTCAAGTCTCTTAACAGGTGCTGTATGACTCTGTCATAGTCCATGTTGAAGTGAATGACTTGAGATGTACCTACCCGAACTATATGAAGAGAGACATGATCGAGCTCACTGAATATGTGCCCCAGGCAGGTATGTCCCTAGCCTTAAGCAGCATTCTACCATCACCCAGAATGATGCCTCAATGCAAACAGAAAATGATTGACTTTAACAACTGGCTAAATTTCTGGTAGGATTCCAAGGAGATCCAGTACCTGACAGCCTGGGATGACATGATTGACAAGCCCCGATACTTTGCCAGAGATGTCCTGCATCTCTTTCCCTTGGACTTCAGGCTCCAGCCAAAGGATCTTGCCTCCCCCATAGTGCCTTTTTTAGGCAATGCCATGAGGTCAAAACTACCAACATGAAAATTACATCAAAATGTAAATTAAAGTTCATGCTGCTAAACGGTAGGAGTCTAAACATGAAACTGCACTCATTGCAAGCATCCATAACCCTGGAAGAAGCTGACATTTGTGCAGTCACAGAAACCTGGTTCAAAGCTCCATAGAGCATTCCGGCCATACCAGGTCACTCATTCTATCATTTATTCAAACCCCAAACCGTGAGCAGCAAAACAAAAGAAGGTGGACTTGCAATATATATATAAGACATACACACCTCTAGGCTGGTAAAACAGTATGATGCACAGGAAATACTCCAGGTGCAGTTAACAATTGACAAGACCCCTATTCAAATCATAGCTAGTTACAGGCCTCCAACTCTGACTCAAGTTGCCCACTCCACCTATCTGGATCTCTTTGAATCTTTCACGACTCAACCCTTTACCCTGATCCTGGGTGACTTTATCCAGCCATAGATTGGTAGAAATACTGCTGCCAAAACAAAAATACCCAGAGATTCCTTGATTTCATCAATCAAATGCCTTGGACTAGTTGGTTGACACCCCACAAGAGGTGAGAATATCTTGGACTTGGCATTAACCAACATGAATAACCACTGAAGCATCCCTACAGTATCATCATCCCTGGTAAGATCCAACCACAAAGCAGTCACTTTTGAAGTCACCATCTCCCCTGACCCCCTCCCCCATCAGCTAGGGTCAAACAAAAAACTTCTCCAGTGCTGATTATAATCTCCTGAGGGAAGGTATAAACAGCTTCACAGCCCCCTCCCCCTCCACAGGAACTGAAACATATGTCCAAACCTAAACCAAAGTACTGCATGAGCATTTATATAACTGTGTGGAATCAGGACCCAGACAGGATGGAATCCTCCTCCTCAAAGAAGACTAAACCTGTCTGGTGGACATCTACAATAAATAAACTCTATAATAAAAGGAAAAAACTGCTGTCCAGGACCAAGAAGGAGCAGGTGTCTAATTGGAAGCATTCTTTCCTTAGCCTGAACAAGCAAATAAAAGCACTAGCTGAATCCTCCAAAGCAACTTCGAGTCCAAACTATCCAAATCTGCTAAAGACAATCATAAGACTTTCTTCACATATGTCCGTAATCTCAAGGGAAGCACCCAGATCTGCTCAGAACTGGTGGTTAAGGAAACTGCATACACAAACCCTGTAGATATAGCTAACCTGGTGGCAGACAGATTCAGTGAAAACTTCACTCCTCTGTCCCTCCCATCAGTAAAACAGGACATCCCCAGTACCTGCTCCCTTCCCCTTATCTCTAGGGAAAAGTCATCATTGCCCTTTCAAAGGCAAAAAATACAGCCTCCATGTGACCCGATAACATCCCAGGCTGCATCCTATATGAACTCAGGAAGAAGATTGCTGCACCATTAGGTACTCTATTCAACCAAAGCCTGAGTACTGGCTTCATCCCAGCTGAGTGGAGGACAGCTGCTGTCATCCCTTTGCACAAAGCTGGAGCGTCCACCAATCCAGGAAATTATAGACCCATCAGCAAACTAGCTTGATCTGCAAAGCCATGGAGTGAATTATCATGGACCTTATTAACAACGACATTAGTAACCTCCAGACACTTGATCCCACACAGTTTGGTTTTGTCAAGGGGAGGTCATGCCTGTTAAATTTGGTTGACTTCTTTGAGACAGTCACAAAGGCCATAGATGAGGGGAAGACAGTACACACTGCCTACCTTGACTTGGCCAAGGCCTTTGATCCTGTTCCCCACACAGGTATAATAGATAAACTCTCTTAACTAGGCATCAATCCATATGTTACCAGATGGGTAGCAAATTGGCTCACTGATAGAACACACCTAGTCAAAATAGGGAAAGCCACCTAAAGTAGTAGTCCCGTAACAAGCAGTGTACCCCAAGGATCGGTCCTGGGGCCTCTGCTCTTTGGGATATACTTCTCAGAGGTGCAGGCCAAATCCAGTGGGCTATGGATGGCAAAGTTTGCAGGTGAATGCAAGCTGGATGCTGTCATCAATTTGCCTAGTCATGTGGACATCCTCCAAGAGGGTCTCACCCAAACAAATGACTGGTGCCAGAAACACAACCTCAAACTGAATGCCAAAAAATGCATCATCATCCCTTTTGGGGAGAGTAGTGACATCCCCACAAATTATTACATTGATAATAAGGCACTAAACACAATCAGTCATGAGGGTCTTAGGCACCCAGGTTGATAGCAAACTGACTTTTGACCACCATATTGCCTCCATTGTAAGGAAAGCTTTCTACATGGACTACCACATTAGTAAGGGTATCTCATCCAGGACAAGGTGGTCATAACATCCCTGTATTCTTCCCTTATAAGACCCATTATTGAGTACAATGCCCCTTTCAGCATCTACATCACAAAACACATGCAGCAGCTGGAGAAGCAACAGAGATTCCTCACCAGGAGAATCCAGAGCCTCAAACATCTACCCTACATGGATAGGCTAAAAGCCCTGTCCCTCTACTCAGTCTCCTACAGATTTCTCAGAGGTGACGTCTGTCTGGCATACAAAGCAATCTTAGAAGCCACCCTGATGGGACTGCTGCATATCCGCAAGTTAAGCTCCACTCGAGTAACCCACATGCGTGACCTCAACCTGGTTTGTGACATCAATAGGACTTGTTGGTGGGAAAGATTTGTGTCCCAGAGACTCCCCTTTTTGTGGAATAGACTCCCTCTCCATGTAAAGCAGAGTACCTCATTAAACCTTTTTAAGCACAACCTGGATTACTGTATGGGGAACAGACAATACACCCCTGGGATTCCACATGTGTCCCTGCTGGACAGTGGCATAGGGTGCTGACTTGCTGGAACATGGGCTACATTCTTGGCTAGGCTTGTAAGGGCCTCAGGGCCAATAGCCTAGTAATGTCCTATGATCCTATGATCCTAAGTTGATTAAACTGTAAATATTCAACATTGTACATTAAATAACAAGAGTGGTTGCAAAACCAACAGAGTAACAAGAGCAAAATAATGTTATTTACTGTGACCTAACAGATAATGAACTATGTCTCCCACTCAACATAACTGTCCACTCTAGATTGTTCCATAGCAGGACTTCATCTCTCTCACCATCCTCTCAAAACAAACGAAAAAATACATGGGTCATGAACAATGTTGTTAAGCAAACAATGGGGAAATCTTATCAGTACTAACAAAGGGTGTTTTCATGGAACATGTGTACATAGTTAGCACACATCATTATACTTATATGTCTACCCTACATTCTGTGTACCTCTCACATTGCTGGTAAAGAAAGCAATGTAATAAGTATGTTTCTAACAAATGCATATGGATTTACTTCACTTTTATTGTTATCTACATTCCCCAAAAAATGTGTATCTGGGTTACAATCATGTACTAACTCATCCGCATCAGTTTATCCAGCTACTCATTTGCTTTTTTATAATGGAGTACATCAATAATTGATTGCAGGTGTCCTACTCTGTGGATCAGAGATGGTCATTACAACATACACAGCTGAACTGCATGCTAATCAACCAATCCTGTGGAGCTAGTCAACAAGATATAAAAGCATCCATGTTGTCTCCATTTCCTTTTTTTTTTTTTTTTTTTTTTGTGGATTTAGAAAATACTGGAGTACAGATACAAAGAAGGCACAAATAGATTGTTATTGCCTGCTTCTTTTTGAATACATCTGTCTGTAATACAGGTTGAAGACACTGCTGATGCTGGCCATAGCCATACACACAGAAACTGAAACTTTTCCAGGGCACATAGACCCTGGAGGAACTGAGCGAGCTCTCTCAGCATTGACTCACAGACAGACATGAGTACAGGATACCCTCCAAATGGAAAGTAAGGTATGTGTTTAAATGCAATTTCTAGTCATAGGGGCACTTCACAGTGTAGCAGGGGGCATGCTTGGTGTGTACAGGCATCACCATCAGTGATCTTCAAAACATCACTGCATGGTATGCTACAACATGGTAAATGTCAACATTAGTTCTGACTGCATTTTCAGAAGAATGCAATAATTGTATCATGTATTGCATTATCCTAAATTAATGTGTGCCTTAAATTGGAGTCATGTACACATGACAACAATAAATGGGGAACAGGGTAGGGTCTACATTAACCATGAGGTCTACAGCTGTAACTGCCATGGTATGTTAAACAGCATGTGTATCATATGCCACATGTGTGCCGGCATACTTGCCAGATAACATGAATCACATATGTTCCCCTTCTCCTAAATGCTCCAGCTGTGTGCTCTGGGGGATATCTCACAGGCTCAGGGGTGGATGCCTTCGCTCCACACCCACCACATAACAGTCAATGCTTGTTCATGCTAGCCAGCATGGTATTACTTATTTGCAGACTGCATAACATATTCTAGTGTAATATCCTTAAACATTGTAAAGGCAATACTAAACAATTGTTTTAACACACAGTCAGAACCACAGTACCAGTCAGATTATTGCTGTTTGACCAAGGGACACAGCATGTTAGAACAGTGTCTTATATTTGAAAACAAGAATTATAACAGCCTGTGTATGGAGTAAGTGAATTATTTTGCAAGTTGAACATGCAATTACATGTATATCTAACATGTACTATTTCAAAATAGATGTACATTCCCTGTTGAAGTTGCTTGTGTGCTGAATGACTGTTACTGCTTGCTACATTGGTGTATGTGAAAACAACAGCTTTAAAGTAGCCGATGCATGCCTCTGAAACCACACTCCATATTGATTTGGATTGCGCACCAATGTAGGCATTTTCCCTGTGTACTAACAAACTGGACTGTATATATCATAAATTGATTTCTTTTTCTGCATGTTATCACTTCTTTTTGTTATAGTAAGCCCACATGAACCTTACAATGAAGACAAATGTAGCCACTGACTATGCAGCTTCTCCTGTGGTGCAAAGAGCTAAGTGACACTTTTAAGTTCAAATAGCCCTGCGTTTGGATCAAGTATTGCAGCCTTGTTTTTTTTTTTTTTTTTGTAATGTGTCCTCAAAATAGCTAGAAATGCAATGAATACTAGACATGTTTCTTGTTGCAGGAACAACTGTGAGTGTAGGACTGTAATAGCTAAGGTTCAGGGTTCTAATACTGAAGAATTTTGTCCTTTTTTAATGGTATCCCACTTCACATGATAAATTCTAGTAGCTGACCTAATATTTCCTATATAATAATTATTGTCAGGATGGAGGAGGCAGCTTTTTTAATGATATCTGTATTATTTCACATATTGTGCATATTTAGCTTCATGCAAACACATTGCCTGTGTTTGTGGGATGGTAAGCAGCGCGCACCATTTTCAAATGTTGCAGATTACAATGTTCTGCACCCTTAGTATATGTAATTGGTGGGAAAACACATTGTGCATTGGCGTTCATCCACATTACAGGTGGCTGGCATTCAGGGTGAAGTTTTGAGATTTCATTCTCAAAGGTGGGGTGTGCAAGAGTCTGTAGTTTTTGTTGGACTCCTAGTGAATGATTATGGTCTCTGACTGTTGCAGGTGCACTATCATGGATCAGATTACAAATTGGATGGATGGAAAAGTTTCTCCCTGGATTTGTCTGCAGTTACTGGTATCCTCTGCACTGGCAAACAGTGCAGAAATCACTATTGAGACCTCAGGATGAGGCAGACGGATATTCTTGATCATTGGATGGATGAATGTAGGACTGATGGCACTCCACAGATGTGTGAGTATCACTTACAGGCACAGCTTGTATGATAAACCAGCTGCATCTGTTTCTGACTGCTGATCTTACTGTGTTTATATTTTTCCTACAGCTAATGCAGAGATAATACTAAATGCGTGAGCCTATGAGGGAAGACTGAGAAGGATGACAGATGGAAGAGGTATGTATGCTTCAAAACAGTACTGGTATTTTACCATTAGGAGACAATTCAGCTTATTGTGCTAAACACTAGTATCACTTTGAATATGCATTTGTCCATTTCATTGCAATATTGTACATGCATTAGTATGCTTAGTAAAACAGCAGTCCAGTATTAAATGTAGATAGGGGTTGTCATTTAGAAAACTCCACTTCAAAAGTATACAGGACAAGTTTCAGATGACATATATATTGCAATGTAAATCATTACCTATACACCAGGGACACCAACAGCATTCTGCAGATTGTTATCATTATAACAGTAAACTTAAATTTACAGCAGTGTAATAGGAAAGAGTGTTGGCGTTATGCTGTAATCCAAATGGAAAGTACACTATTACATTGGTCACTGCTTGTGGTTTGGATAACACACTCCACAAATGTAAAGGCAGCTCCTTGCAATAATGTTTTAGCTTGTCTATAGGAAGACTGAGTACTGTTACCTATTCCTAATGATAGCAGTTGAAGTGCAGACCTCTATACCTGTGCCCCAGATGGCCTGCTGTCAAATGTAAACATCATACATGCAACATGCATATGTTCAAGATATGCAAGCATGAATGATTCCTGGATGCAATCTGATCTGTAGTATAGTGTGTCTGTGTTAACATAAGGGTAGTATTCCATGTAATAAAGGTATTTCTTAGCATTTGTTATTGTTATAAGTAACATATAACATAATATAGTACATTATTTGTAGAAAGCTTTGTACATTATCTGTGCAGTTACTAATGTTCTTTTTTTCTCTCTCACTCCACCCCATGCTTCTCTTCTTTTTCTTTTATTTTTTTTTTAATTATATTGTTATTATATTATGTTCCTAATCATATTTTCCATTACAATACTTATTTTGTATTTTGTATGTAAATGTTATTTTGTACATTATTTTGTATTATGTTTATGTTATTTTTTGAATTTTATTTTCATTTCATATAACTGCAGCATGGCAGGGTAGGACAGTTCCCCCTGGAATGCCTATAGTCCCTCCACCGGCTACAGCACCAAGGCCTAGCACTTTTGGGCTGCAGCCTTGTGGCACCCCCCCTTGCAGCCCCTGTCCCAGACAATAAGCCTGTGGTTCCCTCTGGAAGCAGAGACAGGGTGTTGATTTTGTTACCTGAGCTGAACTGCCAGGTTTGGTGTGTACGATTATGCACCACACAATTGATGCAAAGCTATGCCCAGTGGAGACACTGCTCTCCATAGTCATAATACCACAGGAGACACAGATGCCAGACACAGTTACCACTGGCACAGTGAAGTGACAGTGATGACAGTCCATTGGGTGGTGACTTGATTTTCACTGTCATCAAACATGATGTCCGTAGGCTCATGATTCCCCCACCCTAATCAAGATGTTCACCCCCCCCACTTTTGTTCTTCATCGAACGTGTCCTTGTCTTGTATGTGTTGTCTGTCTGCAAATGCGTCACCTTCCCAACTTGCTTGGCCCACACTTGCCTATGTTATACCTCCAACATTCCACTGTCTCCTTTAAAAATTAAAATAAAAAAGGAACCTGTCCCAAAAAAAAAACAAAATGTCCCATACATTGCTCCCCATTTCACAGATGTGTCTATTTGACACACCTAATTTGATCTAATTGGGTTCACAATTCAATTATGTTGTTGTCACCTCTCTGTCTGGAGGTAACAGTCCAAATACAGTTTAAAATGTGAACACGTGTCCAGTTGTTACTGTTGAAGAAATGTATTGCTATGGTTCTTCCTTACACCTGTCCTGCACATTCTTACCTTCCTGTCACTTTGCTTTTTCCCCTGCTTGCTCTCCATTTCACCACTTTCCTATTTTCCCCATTTCTTTTTGTCGCAGAATTATTGTACAATGGTGTGGGATGTGCAGCTCCTCTATGCCATTGCATTGCGACGTTAGGCTCCACATCACTCACCATTTCACCTCTTTCCTATTTTCCCCATTTCTTTCCTTTGCAGAATTATTGTACAATGGTGCATGACGTGCAGCATAACATCACAATGCAATGGCATAGAAGAGCTTATTCGTTTATTCATTATTATGTAATAATTTTCCACTCGGTGCACATTAGGCATAATCGCTGAAATGCGAGAAAATATGTTGCTGTAAAACATCATTTCAAACTGCCAACACATATGCAAAGAAACAAATAAAAAGAATTACATGATGCTTTTTTTCGAACCTACTACCATCTGACCCATAAATGTGAAGCATGGTCATGTTTTAATGCTAAACCATGACCACACCCCCACATAGTTAATGAAGCAACTGGTGTTCATATAGGTATGGGAACATATCAATTAACAGGAAGCAACAGGTGTTCATATAGGTATGGGTACATATCAATTAACAGTTTGTGTTTATAATTCTTTAAATGAATTGATACTTAACTTACTGTGTGGCCCTGTGCATTAAAACAGTGATATTTTAATTTGTGTTAAAGGCTATGGTGCTGGCTTCCATTTTATATGTGTTACCAGTTCTTCACATTCATGCACAGTGCACACCAGCCCACAGACATTGCATATGTCACAATACATGGGGAAGATGCCACAGAGAAAGCAGGGTGAGGTTTCCAATAGTTACTTTGTAACTGGCATGTTTTTCCCACCAATAGCTCTGATGTACAAATTGGGATACTTTTGAAAAGGTGTGTGCTGCTTACCATCATACACACACTTTAAAACAACTAACTTGGTTTGCATGATGGTAACTGATGTGCACATTTTGCAAATCTATGAAAACATAAGTTCCAAAAACTGCAGTTCCACCTTGAGTTCATTTCTGTCAGCTGCAATCTCAAAATAAGAGAAATAAAGTATGCATGCCCTGGATTAGGGCCCTGGGCTACCTGTACTGCAGTCTAATGCTCTACACATGTCCCCACATGCATTTTACCACTGCTAGTAAAAGAAACTGCATACTGTTGAATTAATATGTTGCTGAGTGATGCAATGCGATATGCAGCATCTCACAAACACTCTTGCTTGGGAAAATATGACAATTACTATTCATTGTTTAGAATACAGCTGCTCATTAATTGACTCTGTGGCTTTATGGTTTAATGCATTATTGTGGAAGTCCAATGGTATCAGGTTCAAAATAGGGTACCGGCAAAACTTTTACCAGCGTGCACTATAGTCTTCTATATATTTCCTTGCACTACTGCTGATTAACATTGCTTGGTGTGCATCACTCACGTCGCCCAATAATTATTTTAAATAAAAGAAGAGGAGATGATAGGAAATTGATGAAAAGGGGATCAAGCAGGGGGAAAGCAAAGTGAAAGGAAGGTAGGAATGTGCAGGAAGAGTGTGGGGAAGAACCATAGCTATTCATTTCTTCAGCAGCAATAGCTTGAGCACATGTACACATTTTAAGCTGCATTTGGACTGCCAGCTCCAGAGAGAAGGCTGACAACAACAAAATTGTGTTGTGAAGCCAATTGGACAAAATTAGCTGTGTCGAGTAGACACATCTGCGAAATAGACAGCTATTTTTTTTTGGGGGGGGGGGCAGGTGCCCTTTTTATTTATTTATTTTTTTTTAAGACAAAAGTGGAATGTTGGTGGAGAAACATAAGCAGGTATGGAGCAGGCAAGCTGGGAAAGTGAAGAAGCATTTGCAGAAAGACATGACATGCAAGACAAGGACAGGGTCGGTGAAGAACACAATAAGGAATAGAACACCTTGATTTGGGTTTGGGTGGGTGAGTCGAGGTCCCATGGATATCAGCATAACAGTGAGGCTCAAGTCCTAACCAATTGGGCTGTCAGCACTATTCCATCACTGTGCCTTTGGCTGCCATGACCAAGGTCTTGGCATATGGCCTGTCTGCCATACAAGGATAGACAGCATGCTCTCCATCTGGCATAGGCATGTGCCCATGGTCTGGTGCACAATCCTATGCACCACATCTGGCAACTCTGCATGGGTGATGTAAGCACCCTACATCACCCTCTCTGCATCTGTTCACAGAGGGGACCATACTCATGGTCCCTGGGTCAGATCTACCTGAGGGTCCAGGTGAGGCAGGGGAAGCAAAGTGGTGCCACCAGAAGTGCTGGACCTTGGTGCTGCAGCCAGTGAAGCGAAAGTAGGTGGATCACCAAGAAATGGCCTACCCTGCTGTGCTGTACTAATAATATAAAGAAAAAATGAAAAACAAAATAAAAAAAAAAATGAAACAAAATTAATCAAAGATTTTGCAAAAAGAAAAAAAATATAACAAAGGTTAAATAATATTAATGCAAACAGAATGATACATAATGAAATTTAACATAAGCAGAAGATACAATTATACATATTAAACAAAACAAAGAAACATAATAAAAAATAAAAATATATATAATAAGGTAAAATATGATTAAAGTAATAATATTAGAATAATAAAAAATAAGTCATAATAAAAATAAGTAATAAATAAATAACAAAAAGAAGATATGAGGAGGGGTGAGAGGAAAAAAAAAGAACATTAGCAACTTCACACATTATACAACAAGCTTTCAAAAATAATGTTATTGTCTTCTGTTACAATCTACTTCAAACAATAACAACTGCTAGTAAATCCCTGTATTACTTGGACTACATGTACAGTGCTTACACATGGCAGCAGGCCATTTCTGGAGGTATGCACTTCAAATGATATAATAATGATTACATAACAGTACTATATTTCTATTGATGAAAAGCTAACCCAGTATTGTAATCAGATGATTTTTATATTTGGGAGTGTGGTATTACAAGCCACAAGCAGTGTCTATTGTAATACTGTACTTTTCCTTTGGAATACGAGATAATGCAAACTCTCTCGTTTTACACTTTATAGACTAATGGGCACTGTTATCTGGGAATGTGCAACTGTTGCTTTGCATTTCAGACCACACCTCTTCACCTTTTAGAGCAGGATATCTGGACATATCTTAAAATATTGGGTGTACAAGGACCCATAATTAGGAACATATTTCAAATGTTGCTACTACATACATGGATAGTTGCATAGGAGTAGTTTTAACATAACTTCAACACTGATTTATTTACTGACTTCTAGATAAAGTACTTGCTAGACAACTATGAATCCTACAATGACCACAGCAAAGCAGTGATTCTTAAATCTGGATTTTCAGCATATAGAAGTAGTACTGAAAGGTACTGTGCAGATATGCCTTTCCAAAAATATGCAGTATGATATGGCAACTAATCCATCTATAATTGTTAGGGCTGCAATAAGAGTGCTTTATATAATTATTCTTACTTACCACATGCTTGTCTTATCCTCTCCAGGAGCCCTGGTATGGGATCTCACATTTGAGGCCCTCTGTTCTGCAGCTGTGGAAAAAGGGTAAAGAAAAAACAGTTATGAATACCACTGTTTACCATAACCAGCTTGAGTATTTTCAGGTAATATATGTAAACCATATTCACATATCACTGGGGTGTTTCCCACCTGCAATCCATAATCCACTGGTCAAAGGTATCCCTCTTTCTCCTTCAGAGGTCATCATAGTGGTGATGACACTGTTCACTGGTGCGTGGAATACCAGTTGCACTGATAAGAGCCCTTGCCAAACTATTCCTGGCATCTGCTTTGTATTGGGTGCCAGTACAGTGTTCCTGCAACAGGCATAGGCCGTAATCCCTAACCAGAAGCCAAGAAAAAACCTTGGACACCTGGAAACCCTAGAACTGTCTAGAATTTGATACATTTGAAAATTGTGCATGCCACTTACTGTGAAGCAAACCCTGTATTGTGTGTGTGTGTGTGTGTGTGTGTGTGTGTGTGTGTGTGTGTGTGTGTGTGTGTGTGTGTGTGTGTGTGTGTCTGTGTCTGTATACATATATATCAAACAATAGTTGTGTGATGCTAAGAGTGACACACCTTTTTCAAATATATTTGCAAAAAGCATCAACCAAGGCAATTCCATGGTTCCTGCTGGTTTCCTTACAGTACCAGTTTATTTGGATATGCTCCAATGTCAAACCATCATATAAAAAAATATGCATTCCCTGGATTAGACTCCAGAACCTTCTGCACCTTAGTCTAACATTTAACCCTTGTCTCCACAGGGGTAGTAACATCCCCACTGTAGTTTTACTACCTATTATTAACTCCAAAGTATGAGCGTAGCACAGCTCTTCTTAGCAGGTTTGCGTGGCGCACAACATTTTGCAGTGATATGTATTGAAAGCATCTTGTTTCTATTTTTAGATATCTGGGTCATGGTTGGTCCTGCTGCACAAACCTGATAAGCATTGGCCAAAGCTCCACAATGCATCATGCAAACATACAGGAAGACTAAAAAAAAAAAAAAAAGATTTGTGGATTTCAGCTAGTCATTCAAGATGGATGGACTGACCGTATACTCTTCTGGTGGCGCATGATGAGGGTGGACCATCAATGTTTACACAAATGTATTACCCATGCTGTTCTATGAAGCTTTGCAGCCAATGCAACTGGGAAACACAGAGCAACCTCACTTAGGTGTGATGCTCATCATGAATATGCAGTACACACTACCAACAACACTTCATAGTCATGTACAGGGATACACGGAGTTTATTGAATCCTGGGGTGTGACTTTACAGGATTTAGCCAGGTGGTCCATTTCTCTCAGACCCCAATCAAATGACATAGGCGAATGGAGATGCCTTCAATTTCTCTGTAAATGTGAGTGGTATGTGTGTGTTGGGGGGGGGGTGCGTTTCTGTGTATAAGGCAAATGAGCTATTTTTATACAAGAAGCTCATGGTTTTCTGAATGTTTTTAGGTTTTCAGAAGGATATGAGGCAGCAGATTTTACATACTTGCCACATTCTATGAGAAATGTTCTTCACTAAGTCCAGGATAAAGTTGCTTTTCTCTTTCTGTAGCTGATGTACCCTACCATCTCCCTTAAAGGTCTTTAGTTTTGTCCATACCCTACATCACCAGATCCCCTCTCTGCTAGCTTTCCTTACTACCAGGCTATAGTTTTCTACTTTTATAGTGTTTTATTATAATACATACCATTTTCACACATGCATGCTTGTTATATTCCTCCTTTCTTCTACAGCAGTACCATGATATAACACAGATCTTAAGAGTGCTCTGCAAAGTGGGAGTATGACCCCATACATGATGTCTGTCCCACACAGTTTACAGCATGTCATCTTGCTTATTTTATGCAGCCTCCACACTCTCTACTTGTCTGCTAAGAGCAGGGGTTACTGCCATCATAGTCCTTCTTGTCATATATCATTGACAGTTCATGCCACTCTAATGCATAGTATGCCTACAGTTTGTGTTGAATAAAGTAAAGCACCTTACAATTTTTGGAGTTAAGGCTAACTGTTGTTTTTCTGAGGAATGGTTTAGTCTCAACAGATCACTTCTTATGTTAAGTCCGATCCTCTTCCAATGTCCATGCCCCAGCATTGCTTCCAAACCAATCAATCTATCCTATCTGTATCTTAGTATATTTGATACAAACCGTGTTCTAACAAAAAAATACTTTATTCTTATTGATCTTGGCCACAACATGATACAGTGAAATAAGGAATACCTGACAAGTTCTCACTGGATTCATTAATTTGAGTCATGCATGTTCCAAGTTAAGGAAACTCTCCAACATTCCTATATCCTTTAGTTTGCTTTTCGGCTTTGTTTGGAATTTATCATCTGTCTGAAGTAAAGTTTTAGGATATGAACTGGCATTTTGTTGTTGAGCTCCACCTTCCCCTTGTCACACAGCTGAATTATTTTTTATCTTGTTTGAGCCCCTGCAAATAGCTTGCATGCAAGTAAGTGACCAGCTTCTTCTTGTGAAACTTTTCAATCACATGAAAGAGATCAGTAAAGCCACTGCAGATGCCATGCATAGAAAATAAATATGTAATTGTAATACACATGAAATGAATGCATTTTCACATATGGCTCTTCAGGTTTTCCTACATATAACCCCATATACATAATTTAAAGATCCTCCATCACATGATCATTATATCAAGGGAATAATTTAAACAAGTATTTCAAATGAATCATAGGTTAAAACCAGCCATTTAGTTAATAATGATAAAATAATTGCATTATACCATTATGAGCCTATTCCATATTTGATGTTTTGCTATTTCAACTCCCCCCAGTTTTTTTAATCAGCTTTAATGAGCAAAGTTGTTTAGCTCTGGAAATGTTAATGTTTAAAATGTAATATATATTTTTTATTTTTTAATGTTTCAGTGTAACTAATCAAATCTCCACCTCTCATCATAAAAACTACTACTTCTAAATCTTGAAATTTAAACTAATGTTTACCATTCATTGACATGACGTCTCATTAATGTGTTGCTTCTATTTCCATTAGCTATAACATTAATTTGTTCAGCAATATGTTCTTTGAAACAACAATTTGTCTTCCCAACATAAAAAAGATTGAGATGCCTGACATTTCATTAAAAAATCTAAATGTTAAGTTTTGCCATCAATATTTCAATTAAAAAAGTATTTTTCCAGTACTAGGCTGTGCAAAATGTTGGGTTTCATAAATACACATATAAATCACACAATTTCTACAGGATATATTCCCTTGTGAATTGATCAACAAACAGCAGCTCTGCTTTTATAACACTTTTGTCTTTTTAGCTTCTTCAAATTTGTATAAATAGAATTGGTTGTCTTGCCACTTATTCTATGGATATGTTTACTAGTTTTTAAAACATTCATGTTTCTCTTAAAAGTTTAATATATAACACTAATATAGTATTAATACATTTGGAAAACAATCAACTATTTTTGCACATTTCTTTGTGCATCTTTGTACATTCCAAAATAGGGTGCTGCTTCAAATTATAATGTTTGCCTACAAAATCTCTATAGATCTTATTCATAATGCTATTTAAATGATCAAAATTTGTAGTCAGCCCTGAAGCTGTCAATAACACTTTTAACAATGCTGTTGAAAATAAATGGAAGGTGCATACTATTAGATGTAAGCAATAATTTCTATTGCATTCTTTTCTATACACATCTCTGTCTATAGCACCATTCAAGTTCCTAGTAATGGTAATATCGAGAAATGATATAAGACACTGAAAATGTCTTAGACTGTAAATATGTTGCTTCCATCAGCTTCCCTGCTACTGTGGTAATGTTAATTTGATTGTACTTCTCTGGAGGAGGAATAGATTTCCTTCTTAAGTATAAACACCAATTGTCCCTCTTTTAATCCTCCAAGATTAGCCAAATTATCAGTGATCTCTTGCACATTGATTTAAATAAACTTCATAGTACCATAGACAGTTACTTTAGAATTCTCAAGAGACAGTGGTGCTAGCATTACAATATTATACATCTTTTCCCTGGCCTATTCTCTTTATATTTACCCACATATTGACTTACCCCCATTCTCCATCCTATATTCTTTCTGGGGTTGTAATTTACCCAGTTTCCTTAGTGAAAACAATGTCAAAGACTCCATTTAACTCTTCATTCTATCCCCTACAAAACGTAAATATATGATGTTAAGTTGTCAATCTCGCCTTCATTCTTGCTGGATGGGTTCGGAGCCGATCCTCGGCTCCGACTCGGCAATACTAAAAGCTCGAGAGCTAATTCCACCGGCTCGAGGCTCCCCTATATCCCACAATGCTAGTCGGTAACTACTCAGATCTCGTTTGCCGCTATAGCTGACGAGGTGCTCTTCTACCGGCTCAGGCAGGTTGGTTTAACTTTTACCTTTTTGGTACTTATAAAACTCGTTTTTGTGGTTTATATATAGCCCTTTTTAGTTTAACTTAGATATTTAGATCTCTCAACCCCCTCCTTTGTCGAGTATATTTATTTTCCCCTTCTTCCCTTATCTTTAGGCCTTCGGCCCCTTCCCTCCCCCACAGTCCTTCAGTGACTAAATTTAGTCTTCCCCTTTTTTTTGTTAATAAGGGTTTTTGTGTGTGTGTGTGTGTGTGTGTGTGTGTGTGTGTGTGTGTGTGTGTGTTTGTGACTTTAGCCTTAGTTATTAGTTAATAACTTTTTTATTCAGGGTGTGTCTGTGTGTTTTTGCTGTTGTCAGGCATTACCTTCGATGTCTAAAGAAAAGGTCTCAGGCTTCAAGAAGCGTGACTTGTGCTGTCAGAAAATGTCTCTGACAGATGGTCACACTTCTTGTGTGTATTGCCTGGGGCCGGTGCACCTGCAGGACTCATGTGCTGTCTGCCATGGTTTCAGCCCTCGAGTCCTGCAGGAGCGCAAAAACAAACTCATTTTAAGGGGTTTGTTAAAGCCTGAAGGCCCCCCGACTCAGTCCAGTTCGGGAAAACCTTCAAAGGCTTCAAAACAGTCGACTCCTGCTCCTGAGTCGACTGTAGAAATGTCGAAGCAGGTTCCAACATCGGCTCCGGCCAGAGCCGATGTTCTTGGGCCTAAAACTATTACCTCGGCTCCGGCTGGAGCCGAGGCTGTTAAGGCTTCATCGGCTCCGATACTATCAGAGCCACATTCTAAAAAGAGATCAAGATCCCCTTCCATAGGATCTACCTTTACTATTACTTCGGCTCCGGCTGGAGCCGAAGCTAGCAAGTCCCCATCGGCTCCAATACCATTATTGGAGCCAACTTACAGGAAGAGATCCAGGTCCCCCTCAATCGGTTCCGTACACTCGGCACCAGGATCTTCTCTCCTTTCGGAGCGGAGTCACAAATCACATTCCTCTCAGTCTTCCAGGTTGTCGGACTATGACTTGCAGAGGGTGGTGAGTAGACTTCTTAAGTCCGAGGCACTGGCCCAAATGCTACATAGCCCAACTCATCAGTCGTTGGCTATTCCCGTCCCTCATTATATTCCTCCTCCGACTCCTTCGAGTTCGGAGCCAAGGCTTGTTGGACCCATCACTGTCGGTGCGTCGGATCCGATACCATCATTTTCAGCTCCGTCGTCCGCTCCGATCTCCTCTTTGGAGGGATCTCGGCGCCGGGCTTCCCTCGTCGGCTCCGAGGGGGTGAGTGGCATCGGACCCTTGTCCGACCCTGCTCTCCCTCTCGGGGCTTCGGCGCTGGTGAGTTCGGCTCCGACATCGGCTTCGGAGCCGTCTCTGTCGGTGCCGGGAGGGGTCCTTGTCTCTTCAGAACGAGGGCCTCGGACCTTGCCTGACAGGGATGCCTTCGAGGTCATGCAGAGCGTGCTAGAACCGGGTTCTGCCCCGCAGTCGGTTCCATCAGCTCCTCCTTCTACAGTGCCTGCGGAGATTTCTGCTCACCCCCTTGTCTCACACCGTAGAGAACCAACTCCTCAAGTTTCCCCATTGGGAATTTCCTCCTCTTCGAGGTCTCTCCTGACCCTGCAGGAGATCCCCTAGGAAGAGGCAGTGCAAGAGGAAGCACATTGACTCCCTGAGTCTATCACCTCTGACACTGACTTGGAGGAATCCGAAGGGTCCCCGTTCCCCTCTGAGGATGTGTCCTTTGCGGATATCCTAGAAATACTCAAACAGAGGGGAAATTGGCCAGCCCTTAACCCCTCGGAGGACGAGTCAGTGTATCTTGAGGCGTTTGGTTCTCGCCCTTCTACCTCCTGGGTGTCCCCTCCCTTTGACCCCCTTATGGAAGTGGTGGCAAGGAAGGCTTGGACAGCTCCTGACTCAGTGGAACCCACCCCGAGGAGACCATCCAAATTTATCACTGCTCCCTCAGACAAACAGTTTCTCTCCAAAGGTGTCCCGGTTGATGCCATGGTGGTGGCTGCAGCCACAAAGAAGGAACTAGCTGATCCTTCTGTTCCTGTCCATCCTCCTAATAAAGAATCTAGGACCATGGACAGGTACGGCAAGCGGATGTTTTCGTCAGCGACCTTTTCTATGCGGTTGCTGAACTACTTATGCCACTTCACCCGTCTCCAAAGAGATTTACTCAAGGATATGGGTGAACTGATGAAGGATCAGTGAACAGCTGAGGGGTTCAAAGACACAATGAACTCCCAGTTGGCAACCCTAAATTCAATAGTGAACTCCTCCATGCGACTGGTTTCATACGCAGCAGATGGAGCGAGTAGATCTGCAGGCACAGGCATTGCCTTACGAAGGTACGCCTGGATGCGACTGTGCAACTTTGCGGACCCTTTCAAGGCATCCTTCACCAACTCCCCCTTTGACGGATCATCTTTGTTTGGTCCACAGGTGAAGGATACATTGACCAGGTGCGAGGTGGAAGGTAAGACTCTCTCTGCCGTAGGAGTCCCTTTTTCCACCCCTTCTAAACCCTATCCCAAAGGTCAGAGGGGAGGGAAGATGTGGTTTCAAAAACAATCTCAGGGAGTCTCATCTGATGCACAGGCCCGATTCCCCTCTAGAGGCAGAGGGGGGAACAATCATCGACGCCGCCCCAGAGGCAGAGGAGGTCCGCAAAACCAGGGTAGCAGAAAGGTGTTCTCTGACAAACCCTTTCAGCACCCCTGAGGGGCTGCCCGGCTGTCCGCCTTCGGAGGTAGTCGGGGGAAGATTATCACTGTACCCAGAAGCCTGGCTTTCCCTAACACAAGACAAATGGGTACAGTCGATCATATCCGAGGGTTACAAAATTCCCTTTATTCACATTCCAACTCAACCAAAAAAATCCCTTCCAGATGTTCCACCCGGTCTAAGGGACAAAGCAGCATTGGAAGTTTCAAAGCTGCTGTTAAAAAGAGTCATCCAACCAGTCCCAGCAGACCAGCAAGGATCCAGAATCTACTCCAAATTCTTTTTGGTACCAAAAAAAACAGGGGACTGGAGGCCCATTCTAGATCTCAGTCATTTAAACAAGTTTGTCAAGAAAACAAAATTCCGGATGGTCACGCTACAGTCCATCCTACCCTTTTTGGGTCAGGACAATTGGATGTGCTCGATAGATCTTCAGGATGCGTACTATCACATCAAAATGAACCGACGCTCCAGGAGATATCTCCGCTTCAGGCTGGGAGCCAGTCACTACCAGTTCAGACCCCTGCCGTTTTGTCTCACCACCGCCCCCTGGTGTTCGCCAAATGCATGGCAGTGGTCATGGCTCACTTGAGGCGCCAGGGATTCCAGGTGTTTCCATATCTGGATGATTGGCTCCTTACGGCCACCACCAGGCATCAGCTTCTACTATCCAGAAATTTCACCATGCAAACCTGTCAAGCTCTAGGCATCCCAATAAATTTCGAAAAATCTGCCTTGTCGCCTTCTCAGTCTATTACTTTCATAGGCGCCAAATTAGATACGCAGACTCTTTCAGCAACACTCACAGAGCAGAGGGGTTTAGACATTCGGAACCAAGTATCCCTTCTGTTGCATTTGGTCAAAATCAAAGCCAGACTGGTGTTAAAGGTACTAGGACTCATGGCGGCAGCTATTCCTCTTCTCCCCTTAGCTTGCCTTTACATGAGGATCCTCCAATGGATGCTCTTTACCCAATGGTCCTTTCAACGTCTCCCAATGTCCCATACCATACTGATAACTCAAGTATGCAAGAACCAACTATCTTGGTGGGTCACGTCACCTCAACTCCTCCAAGGAAGACCCTTCACTCTCCCCCCTCCAGTTGCCACGTTGACAACAGATGCCTCCCTGATCGGGTGGGGGGGGGCATTATCAGGGCAGGTCAGTCCAGGGCACGTGGCAACCCTTCGAGTGCCATTTGCACATAAATGTCCTAGAGATGAGAGCAGTGCTTTTAGCGTTGCAAGCCCTTCACGACTCTCTTCCCAAAGGGACTATTGCAATTCTAACGGACAACATATCCGTGGTGTGGAACATCAACAAACAAGGCGGAACCAGATCATACCCTTTATGTCGAGAAGCACTCAGACTTTGGCAATGGGCGATCTCTTCTCAACGTTTTCTGACGGCGATGCACATCCCCGGGAAATCCAACGTCATTGCAGACAGGTTGAGCAGAGCAATTCTCATGTCACACGAGTGGTCTCTAAAGTCATCAGTTCTAGAAGAGGTATTTCTAAGATGGGGCCATCCTTGCTGCGATCTTTTTGCTACTCCCCAAAACAGCAATTGTCAAGACTTCTTCACGCTCTTCCCGTTACCAGGCCATCCCACCAGAGACGCTCTAATCCACGATTGGCCCTGGGGACTTCTGTATGCTTTTCCCCCCTTTCCATTGATACCTCAACTAATTCAGAAAGCCATCGCATTGAGAGTGACTATGATCCTCATTGCCCCTTACTGGTCTCGACAGATATGGTTCCCCTTTCTTCATCGTTACCTGTTGGAGCAGCCTTGGCATCTGGACCCAGTACCAGATCTGATTACCCATCAGTCGGGTCAGCTGCACCAATCTCTGTCTTCCCTAAACCTCACAGCATGGTTTCTCCAATTCCTACCTTAGCCAGGCTTCCCTCAATATCTCGCTCGGTCCGAGATATATTGATAGCCTCTCATAAATCCTCTACCGGAAGATTTATACTAGTAAATGGAAACGTTTTTCCCTTTGGGCATCATCAAAAACATTGATCCTTTTACTGCATCTATCCAGTCCATTTTAGACTTCCTGGCAGAACTTTTCATTTAGGATCTTCTGCATCAACCATTAGAGTTCAGTTGGCTGCCATTTCAAATTTTCATGTGGGTGTTTCAGAATCCAGCATTATGGCTCACAAGCTCTGTAAGGCCTTCCTAAGAGGTATATTTCTCCTCAAACCTCCGATCAAAGACCCTCCACCTCAATGGGATTTAAACTTGGTTCTGGCATCTTTAATTCTTCCCCTTCGAACCAGCGGCTTCATGTTCTCTGAAATTGCTTTCCTGGAAGACACTTTTTCTGGTAGCTATAACTTCAGCGAAAAGAGTGTCAGAACTCCAAGCCCTCTGCAGTCGTCCTCCTTACCTAGTTTTTCACAAAGACAGAGTATCTCTCCGGACGAACCCATCCTTTTTACCAAAAATCTCTTCTCAAATTAACCTAAACCAGATTATTGATCTCCCGTCTTTTTCCCTAACTATTCAAATAGATCAGAGCAAAAGCTGCATTTTTTGGATGTTCATCGCCAACTGAGATATTACTTAGACAGAACTAAACAACTCAGGAAATCTGATCAATTGTTTCTGTCATATGCAGAAGGAAGACTAGGCCTTCCAGTTACCAAAGTATCTCTGTCTAGATGGCTAACTTCTACAATTACTTTCATCTATGAGATTAGACATCAGAAATTACCCTCAAGACCTAGAGCTCACTCAACCAGGGCATTAGCTACATCCATAGCCTTTCAGGACAGGTTGCCAATAGACTCAATCTGTGCAGCAGCCACATGGGCTTCTCCTCATACATTCATTTCACATTACAAATTGGACATGGTTTCCAGAAGCTGTGCCAATTTTGGTTCCATTGTTCTCAAGAGTCTGTTCCGATAGGCCACCCGGGATAAGGTGCTAGGGATGCGGTCCCATCCAGCAAGAATGAAGGCGAGATTGACAACTTAACATTAAGAAGTTATGTACCTACCATAACGTTCCATGTTAGTTGTCTTCTTCTCGCCTTCTTTCTTGCATCCCTCCTCCTTCCCCAAGCCTGGACAGACCGACCGGAATTCTTTGTGTTTCTTCTTCCGAAACTTGTTACTCCATTTTGGAGACTAGTATTGCTTGGTATAGCTACCAAACGAGATCTGAGTAGTTACCGCCTAGCATTGTGGGATATAGGGGAGCCTCGAGCCGGTGGAATTAGCTCTCGAGCTTTTAGTATTGCCGAGTCGGAGCCGAGGATCGGCTCCGAACCCATCCAGCAAGAAAGAAGGTGAGAAGAAGACAACTAACATGGAACGTTATGGTAGGTACATAACTTCTTATTTTGCATTACTGATATAGCAATTCTCCCATTCTCATATCATGCTGTTTGTATGAAATCTAATATATATATATATATATATATATATATATATATATACAAACATATATATCCCCATTTATTTCAATCTTTATTGTACTGGAAAGTTCCTTTTTACCTGTCAGTTAATAAATCCTTTCTACCCTTTGATGACTCTCTTAGCCTAGGGTATGATTTTGGGTATTCATCCCTTCCCCAATTTCCATTTGTATGTCTCCTCTCTTTATACTTATGGCCATATGACACTCTTATGAGAAGACCATTTTCTGTTTCTTCTGGCATTTGCAGTTCCTTTTTATTTAGGTCTTCACTTCTGTCTACTTTTACACTAATCATTTAATCTCCACTGTAGTTTAGTATTTCTTTACACTGCCTTTCCTTAAATAGTGACCCATACAGATGGCTGGTAACTTCCTGACAAAGGTGCTTTAACATCCACCTCCTCTAACCTATATATATCTCCTAAATGATTGTATCCAGAACACTATTGGGCATTGCAAGATTTTGTGCCAGTTGAGTTAGTTTTTTGCTGGAGTAGACTCTCCAATTCCTTACCTTCTCAACAACTGATTCTTTATGAAGAATGTGTCCATTTTGTTTTATCTTCATCCCTTAACTTGTTTAGTCTGTAACATTTCACTTACATTACTTTGTGTTCTGCAGTAACACGTGATGCACATTACTGCTTAGTTGGGCTTTGTTAGATGGAGATGTAGTCAATTACATTATATTGCTTCAAGCTAGTGACTGCATGCAGGTGCTAAGGTGATAATCTTGCCTTTTTATCCATCTTTGTTCCTCATTAATCAGACTTGTTCAGTTTTCTTTCTTGCATTGTTGCATGCTGTGTAGATTTGCTTCCACAGTGGCAATTGTTAAAAGGTGCCCATCTGATAGCCTACTGTCCTTCTATTCCCCTCTTGGCTGCTTGACCTCTTGATTCTGTGACATCGACCACTACAGACTTTCCTACTCCAATAGCTTTTGTTAATGTTTAAAAGGGCCAGAGTCTCAGATAAGTGGCAGATCTTTGCCAGCAAATGAGATTAAGTAAAACATTTTCCAGCTTCTATTTAGTCAATGTGGACCAGACACTCAGACTTAATGATATATAAATAAAGACATTTTAGAAAACAAACTCACTCTCGGCATGTTTTTATGTATTACTAATGCCATTCTTGTAAGTGGAGATCATTTGAAGTGTTAGCTGGATCCTAGAATTGTACAAATGTGTCATGATTCATCCATCATTCATGGTAAAGGCAATATCATAATTTTTACTGAGTACTTACTTATCTTCCAGATGGAATTCAAACAGGTCACAAAAAGTATCTTTTTCCATTGCAATTCCAGTTCGATATTTTAAAGGCAATATGCTTGGCCATTGCATTCTCCATACCTAACAATACCACATTGTTCCCAAACGTCTTGTTTTCCAGAGGTTTACCAGGAAGGGCAGCCCATAACACATTCATTTAAATCATGCATGATGACAATTGATCAGCCAGTGAGAATCCTGTAATGCTAAGATTTTTGTCAGAGAACACGGCTCTTCTTTGATTATTAGCTAGTACAATTCAAAAATATTCCCTTCTCTCATCACAGCTGCTCCTGTGTATGACAACTTTTCACATTTTGCATAAACCTCTTCTCAACTTATAAGTTCATAGGTTCATAGGTGTGTACTAGACCAACGGACCTGGATCCTTTACAAGCCTAGCCCATAGAAGTGCCCTGGCATCATGCCACCGTTGGTTCCCGGTGCCTCTATCAAGTAGAACCACTGGAGTGATCCCAGGGGTTGAACTTTCTATGCTTCAATTTACAGACATCAAATGAAATTTTGAACAATGTCAGGAAATTATGCATGGAAATGGGTAGAACTATGTGTAAGGCAGTATTAGTACAGTTTAGAACATCCCAGATCTTTATATTATTTCCTGTTATGGCCCATCCTACTACGGTATAATAATAAGCAGTTCAACTAATATTGCACAGAAAATAGTGAATATATGGAAAACATCTCAACAGAAGATGAGATGCCGTGATCTATAATGTTCTTTCCAAAAAACAAAGAAATGGTGTTAGACTTCCACTTTTATTCATGTGTAGTCTCAAAATGTCAATGATTACATTAAAATAAGTCCATGAATTATCATACACACACACACACACACACACACACACACACACACACACACACACACACACACACACACACACACACACACACACACACACACACACGCACACACACACACAAATTATGTCAACTCCTTCACAGCATTTCACACAGATGACTTCTGTTCTTTAAAAAAATATTTATATTTTCTCATAAAATATTTACAAAGAAGCTGATTATTATTATTTTGAAGCTGCAAGTACTGTTATAGTTCATCTCTCTGGTTGGAATTTTTGCTTAGCCTGAAAATTAATGTCAAGATCAGCCACTGAATCTAAGTAGCAAAAGTTTTATTTTAAAACCTAATTTACAGGATCTTTACATCAATCGCTGCAACAGCCTTTTAACTGGACTACAACCTATAATTTATTCTCAACAATTAACTACCTATTCATGCTTGACTTACACTTAGCACTGTAAAATATAATTGATAATCTAGTTTCAATTGTATCAAACGATACCTCTATTATTTACCAAAATGTGAGTTCACTATTTAAAGGATATAATGTTTAATGCAACTATTTAAATCATGGTGTAATATATCATAATGCCCCAAGCAAATTATCAGTCCTATAATTTATACAGCATAGAGGAACTAGATCAGTCTTCCCTGGTAAATACTTTGAACTTGCCTTTTAACCTATAGTACCAGGCATGATATTCGCTAATACAAGTTGGGTTCTTGTAATCTGTCAGATGAGCTTAAATCAACTTGGATTTGAAAATGGACATGATTCTGGTATGAGCCTCCATGGAAAGGAAAAGGTATGGTTCATTGCAACACGAAGGTTCGCCACAGGAAGTTAATCACAATACCTGATATGTCACTATAGAATGTAAAGCAAATTACAGTATAGTAAAGAAAACTCTTATTTTTGAAAAGAAAGGCTGATCAGGACTTGCTGGTTCATCTAACTTTTCAGGTACCTCTGATCTGCATCTTCTACAACCTGCATTACAAATTATTGCTGTCAGTGTACACTAGCTGCCTTTTCATGTGTTGCAGTATGCACTCACAAGAGGTTATAGAGGCATTTATGTATGGGCTGACAGTTCAGTAATATCTGTTCCAGATTCACAGATTCTACTGGTGGAAGTTCCATCACAACAGTATAACATAGGGATGATGTAAGCAGGGCAGTCTTGGATAATAATAGTGGGGACGTGCAGAAAGCACACTACAATGACAAAATGGTATCTGCAGTGCTACATGGGGGGAGGGGGTCACCCACTACCACCATGACAGAAGCCCCTACAGAGGTGCATACTGAGCACACAATATCACTAGTATATGACAGATGTCTGACCTGAAAGTCCATCATAGGTTCCACCTGCATCCACAACCCATTCATCATCCAAAATGTGTGCCACCTCTGAGGTGTGCATGACCTTCATAGGTAAAAGGCAAAGAAGGAGCATTGGTGTAATTACAGGTCTGTTGTTGATTTGACTAGGACACGTGGTATTAATCTGCAAGAGTGCAGGTCAGTGACCCATGCACAGAAGACTGCTATCCATATTACTATGGAGAAGGTGAGAGCAGTCCTTGGCTTTGGGGTGACATTTATTAACTGTACCATGACAAGTGGCAAAGGGACAGGGATCACACAGTCTTGTTGTGGTCACAAATGATGCCTTCATAGGTGCTTCCATGAGACATACTGAAAATGCCATTTTGTCTGGTGCTGAATGCCATGCAGATCTTGGGCAAGGGTGGCTCCATGTGCAAAGTGGTCAGGCAAAGACCATCCCAACTCAAAATACACAGACCTTTGCTAAGACAACATCATTCTGTCTTGTGGGTAAAAGACGTGCCATCCCTAATTGCAGGCATCCTCCAGGTCATGGCAGGCAGAAATCCATCAGCTCAGCATATGATATGCTTCACCAGGATGCTCAGACATAATCCCATAGTTCAACCACTTTTCTTTCACCTGAGAATACATGGACTGCTACCTCTGCTCTAGACTGCCATCCAGATCATTTGCAATGCTGCTGATCAGGTTCATCACATGGGATACACTATCATGGTACACTGAGAAGTTCTTGTAATTATATCCTTTCCATGCCATGAACTGTATCAAGCCTTGACACTTCAAGCCAAAAGAGTGGACATGGCAAACAGTCATGTTATTGCAGCTTGACCCCATCATTGTGGAATGTGACCCCTAACTCATCATAACATGTTAGAGTACATGACTGCCATATTCACCTTCCATGACCCTATAAAATAATATTGGGTAAAAGTAACATGGACTCTGCCCCCACACATGTCCAGGTGATGTTGACTGGGCCCAGGGACCCACTAACCTGTGTGTCCATGGTGGTCTGCAAAGAGTGGGTGTGATACTGTATATATATATATATATATATATATATATATATATATATATATATATATATATATATAATTGTATTCTGTGTTTTCTGTGTCTCTGCCCTTAGTTGCAGACCAGGCTTCACCTTTTTCCAGTGCTAAAGTTACTGTGTAAACCTTTGCCTTGATTGTGGTACTGCTGTTGTATGTTTCTTCTGATACTGTCCACACTGTTCTTCTGCTGCTGATTAAATTGGTATGTAAGATCTTGACATGATGTGCAACATTTTCTCCATATGTCTGCATAATGTCATGTTGTATAACGCAACAGACATTACAAATATTTTCCAGCAGATGTCTATACTGTATTACCAAGCATCTCCATGGGTGTTTAAACATTGGAAGCATCCCTTCAGTAGTCAAAATATACAGTACTCTATATTTTGTGCTTTCTTATGGACTGCATTGTAGGCATTTCTTTCATGACCCAATGGGTGTATATGTAAGCAATCAGCCATTATATGTGAACTGTTACCTGCTTCCATGATACCTGTGTGCATACTCCTATATATCTAATATGCATGTGCACCTGTGTACCTACCAGCTCAATGACTCCACTGGAAGCTTCCCTCACAAGAACTGTTGGTATAAATTGGACAAATGTTAAATGAGATACTCATGTGAGCCACCTGGGTGGTATGCACAAACATTACAATAATGTCCTGAGAATTCCAGACATATGGCACTTCTGGGAGTTGAGGACCTTCCTGTTATATATCCCAGGCCCTTGTAAACAGGTGGAGGCTTTGACATTAGCATGCATAAAATCTGAGATTCCCAGGACCTCAGAGAAACTGGAAATGTCACAAAATGTTCCAAAGATATATGCTCCCCACTGATGTACTGGTGAAGCAGTTATACTACCCCATGTGGCTGCAGCATTATACTGAGGAGCTCCTTTAGGATTCAGGAGCATGGCTAGCATAGGTTACTGGAAAGTCTGTTTATTTAAGATGGGCAAGGCTAAACAAACCATTTATCCTCGGTAAAAAGTATATCACAAATCTCCTCAATTCTCTCTCGGTGGTGACACAAATCAGATGGGTCATTTATAATATGCCCGTACTCTTCAAATCTGAAACAGTGCATGCTTTTCTTGGAGTCTATAGCAAATAGCACTAAACAGTTTCCCAGTTGGACAAATAGGAAACATTTAATTATGACAACTCTGGCAGGACATGAGAAAAATTGTGATAATTTTGGGGCACAATAGATGAGTTTGTTGACTTATAATCTGATTTTCTTAATGTGTTTCTGAACGTTAAAGATTAAATCTAGCCAAATATCATGGTGTTTAATGGAAGTGATGCTTTCTGTGCTGCAGTTGTCTTGTCCAGGACATTTGATATCTTGTGTTTGTTCTAAATACAATATATATATATTTTTTGTACATGTAAAACATTTGTTCATGTCAAGGACATCCATTTGAACCTGACTTTGAGAATTTTGGTGTCTGAGACTAGATTTATAGAGGACCATATTATTAGCATAAAATAAAAGTTGCTGATGGAATAAATCAAACTGATGCCTGTTAGCAAAGATGGAGAAATGGACAGGGGCGAGCACTGATCTCTGTGGTACACTGGATTGTAAGGTGGCGTCAGATGAGAGGGAAGAGCTGACTTTTACTCTGAAGGATCTGTCTGTGAGAGATGCTTGGAACACTTCAACTGTCTGCGAGCTCACACCAATATCAGTCAGGAGGCATACTAGAGTGGCGTGATCCACCATGTCAGTGTTTTTTAGAATTAATGAAGAGACCACCCAATTGTTTGATTCTATCCATGTTGCTGAGCATGTCATCTGTTAAGGTTCAGAGTGCAGTCATAGTACTCCTCCTTGACTATGCTTTTTATGAGACAGTAAGTGATAATTCTGCAGGTATGTGGTGAGCAGATTACATATGAGCAATGTCCCAATAAAGCTAGATCTCACTAGTTGTAATCAGGTTGTCTATGAATGATTTAGCACTAGGTTTCCCATGAATGTGCATTGCGCTGCTGGAGAGAGGTGCCCCCATCTTTCCACGTTTCTAGTGGGGTTTGGCTTTATTAGTCTAAAAACATAAGTGAAGACTTAGAAAAGTAAAATGACACTGCATTCAGAAGTCATGTAGCTGGAACACCTATTATGTCATCAAGGGATCATTTTTGTGTATCCTGTGGGCCTCCACTTCATGATGCTTTGGGGATAACACAGTGCAGACACTAGCTTGGCTGGGTTTTTCTTGTAATTTTTACTAATTGGTTTGTCTGAAAGCCTATTTTATTCTTTGATTTGGATACTATTTAGGGTATTTTATTGTATGCATCCTAATGCATATGGATATTAGACTTGTTTCTAAACTCTGTGTTTTCGAAGTATGGCTAAACACTCCACTTATGCTGTGGAGTTTAGGAAAAAAAGGTGAAACACAGCACGTCTCATCATGAATATGGAAGGGAGCTGCCCTTTTTCCAGCAATGCAGTACATGTTCTTGGGTACAGACAGCTAAATCATTTGCAGATGACCTGATTACAGATAGTGGGGTTTGGCTTTTAATTTGTTAGAATGTACCTGCAATGGCAAAAGTAAAAAGTCATGGACATTCAGAAGTTATGTAGCTGAAACACTGGTATGTCCTTAAGGGGTCAATTGTATATAACGCATGGGTCTCCACAATAGCAGGTTTAAGGTATTACACAATGAAGACCAAATTGGCTGGGTTTTTCTTGTTGTTTATATGCTAAGTTATGTTTTCTACTAATATGTACTTTTTTCAGGTTCTCTTTGTTATGCATACCTAGGTCTCCTAATACCAATTTGCATTCTTTGAGAAGACATATAAAAATGTAAAGGAATGACCATCACCATTCATAGCTTGTTTATAAACTGGAGAATGAACTGACCAATATTTATTCAAGTGTTCAGTCACTCACACATCTATTTGTTTGCTGTGTTTGTCTACTTTGTTTCACTTTGCAAATTGATTTTAGGCTAAGGAGAAATGCCATTTCATAACAAAAGCCTGGGAAGTTATATTCAAGAAGTTAAATAATTAAATGAATGCATGATTTATGATAATATTAATAGGTACAGAAGAAAAAAATATATTCATGTTATAATAGAAGAAATATCAACAAAAATGAAGGCACAATAACAGAGGATAGTACTAGGCGTGATTGTAGCATTCATACATATCACAATTAATGACGCTCACAACACTGTTTAGTTTCCTTGGTTTTGCGTAGAAAGAGAAAATGATTTATGTTTGCTACATGTTATGACATATGGAAAGAAAATCACAGGAAAAGAGAATTCTGTATCTGCACTGTATGCGGGTAGTTGTGGCTACTCTCATCCTGTGGAGGAAAATTAATGAAAAAGTGATGGATTAAAGAATTTCTTTTTTTAGAGGAAATTAATAGGATAATAAATATTAACAATTTAGAAGTAAAGTTTCCAGGAAAAATTATAATAACTGTAGAATGAGTTGTTTAACTGTTTCTACAAACAAGGTAATTACTTATCTGTAAGTATGAGTTGTAACATCAATCTCACCAAACCCTCCACTCAAACCACAAACTCAAAGTCCATTTGCCTTACAACACTTAATGCACAAAGCCTAAAAAACAAAATCCTTAACCTCCATGCCTGGCTCTCCCATAACCACCCCAACATTACTGCCATTTTTGAAATCTGAAAGGAAAACCTATATAAAAGATAGTGAAATCCTACCACTGGGTTTCCAAATCATTTGCAATGACAGAGCCCACGTGAAAGGAGGTGGAGTAGCAATAATCTACCCCACCTCCCATACCATAACTCACTACTCCAATAAAATACCAACCTTTGCCAATGCTGAAATTATAATAGGTTTACTAAAAATAAACAACCACAAGTCCATATGTATCAGTGCCCTCTATATTCCCCCTGGTGATAATATCAAAACTCTTGAAAACATCCAGTCCTGGTTCTCCTCCAATATAAAAAATGAAACCTATATACTCAGTGATAGCAACATCAACTGGAATACTATTAACTCTGAAGCTCTGTCCCACAGAATCGACCTGTACAACTTCTCCCAACTAATACAATCTCCAACCAGACCAAATAAAGATGGTAACTCTGGTACCATCATTGACTGGATCCTAACAACTCACCAAAACCTTATCACCAAAGCCGGAACATTACCTGATCCTCTCAATGATCACCTATCAGCCTTTGCCAACCATCTCCCATCTCCACTGCATAAACAACACCACTACATCCAAACCTGCAACCTCTCCTCTTTCAACCCTCTAACTTTCTCTGAATGCTTAAAGCATACTGACTGGTCCCCTCTAAAAACCCTTCCTCTAGATGATGTCATTTCCTACTTTAACCACTCATTCCTAACCCTTCTCAATCAGCAAGCCCCCCCCCTCAAACCAAATGCATCAAAACCAATCCCTGCCCATGGTTATCAAAAGACACTAAACTAGCCTTGCACCAAAGGGACAAAACATGGAAACAATATCAAAAACATAAAAACCCTAACACCCTCGCAGAGTACAAGCAACTATGAAACTCTGCAAAAAAAATAATAATTAAAAACTGCAAAGCCCACTACTTCAAACTCCAGTCCTTGGACTCAACAAATCCCAAAAAATTCTGGGACTCCATCTCATCCATGCTACATCCTGGCCACAAAGAAAACCCCTGCCCAGATCCCAACCTCACCAACCTTCATAGACTACATAGCTAAACTATCAGCCTCCTTCCCACCGGCCATCTCCACCACCACCTCCTCCTGCTCCAACCACCACCCCAATCATCAACCTTCCTCTACATCCTTCTGCCTCAAGCCCATCCCAACAAACACTATCAAAAGACTTCTCCTCAAACTCAAACCCTGTTGCAATGCACCCAACAACCTTCCACCCACCTTCCTCAAACAATCTGCACACAGCATTGCCTATCTCATCTCTATTCTTATAAATAGATCCATACAAGAATCATACGTCCCTTCTATCTGGTGCCATGCTTACATCATCCCCCTCCACAAAGGTGGCAAAATGCTGATACCACCAACTTCAGCCTATTGCCATCCTTTCCCCTCTTTCTAAAATACTAGAGAAAACAATGCAAGCACAACTCATGGCACACCTAACACTAAACAATCTCATCTCCACTACCCAACGTGGCTTCCACCCTGGCCACAGCACCATGACTGCCCTTCTTTCCTTTCTTGAAACCATAAACCTCGAACGTGACTCAGGCAAGTTCATATCCACACTATTCCTACATCTGTCAAAGGCCTTTGACACCATCTCACACACCCTACTTATATCCCAACTTTCCACCCTACACCTCCCTCCCACCACCATCACCTGGTTTTCCAGGTACTTGTCCAACCGCCAACAAGCTGTCCAATGGAAAACTTCAACCTCCCTCTTCCTTTCCACACCCACAGGTGTCCCAAAAGGTTCTGTTCTTGGCCCTCTTCTCTTTGACCTATTTATTAACAACTTTCATCAATCCATCCCAGACTCATCTATCATCCGATATGCAGATGACTCAACAATCATCTGCTCAGCCTTCTCCCTCGATGAGCTCCTAGCAAAAACCCAACTAGCCTTCTCCAAAACAGAAACCTGGATGCAGTCTAACCATCTGACACTAAATGCAAATAAAACCAAACTAATGTTTTTTCCCCTACCAAATATGCCATTGACAAATCCACATTCACCACACAGAGCCAAAACAACACCCTCCTTGAAATTGTTCCCAACACCAAGCTTCTTGACATCATTATTGATGAAGAACTAAAATTTGACACCCACATCTGCTCTGCAATCAAGAAAACCCACCAAAAGTTAGGATTCCTCTACTGGCACAACCGCTTCCTAAGCCCCTCTACACATCAAACTCTTGCATCCACCTTCCTACTCTCCTCTCTTATATATGGTACACCTCTTTTCACTAATCTCCATCTGGGCCTTTTTGTCCAAACTTGAATCCTGCTACCACAAGATCTCTAAATTTGCAACCAATTCAAAAAATTCATCCCACCACTGCCACTCACTCCTCACCCTCAACTGGCTTGAACTACTCAACTACCTCAGTTACCTACAACTCACTATTGCCCACAAGCTCATCTTTAAACCTGCCAACTGCCCAGTGCTCGCTACTTCCTTAAAACCTTACATTTCCACTGCTCAGATCCAAAAACCAAAATCTCCTTCAGGTCCACAAACCTGCATGACCTCCTGGCCATCTACTGCTGTCCCATTCCTTAGCTAAGCAGTGGAACTCTCTCCCCACACACCTACGCAACCTACCTAACCATACAAATTTCAAATCTCAGCTACTCTCTCATCTTTCTTCCAAATGGGAATGCCCTTGCCACGCTCCAACTTAACCCCCCCCTCATTCCACCTTGCACTGACTCATCCAACTACCTCTGCTATTACTTCATCCCACCCAAAACAATCCCTCTCCTACCAAAATCTAATTTTCTCTCTAATATCAATTGTACTGTACTCTTTAATCTCAAATATACTATTACCCTCTCCATGCAAAATATTTTCCTAACTTACTAATAACTAGTAGCTATATATTTTGAAATATTAAACCTACAATTGAGTTTATAACAAAAATATTCACTTTATGTAAATGTTGAAATTTTTCTATTGGATTATGTCTTTTCATTTTTGTAACATTGTGACAAGCCAATTGCAAATATCATCAAACTTATCTGTAAATGTTTTATTAGCTGTATGAACTATGTCCTTTTGTAACATGTGAAATATGACTTGCAATTATTGTAGAGCTTTTCTCCCTGGGCCTCCACTGAAAACAGACTCTTCTTGGCCCAGTGGACTTCCTTGGTCACCAAACTTAAATAAATAAATAAAATAAATAAATAAGAATATTGTAAAGTAAAGTACAAAGCATAGTTTATTTGAATGCATCATCAGACTGTCTAAAATGTATACAAAAGATAATCCTAGCCTCATCTAAATCAGTTTAGTCTAGATCATTGTTTTATCCCTTGTAACAAAAAATATAACATCAGTTCACATCTAAAAGTCTTTTCTAAGTCTAATACAATATATAGTATTATCATTTTCAGCATAAAGATTCATTGTTCACTAAGAATATGTCCATAATATAGCCATACAAGAACCCATGTTAGGCAGCAGGAAGAGCATTGTATTAGATTGTTGCACGATTATTTATGTATTAATTTGTGTTCATCATCAGATCACTGCTGTAATAACAAAGTTATATGGGATACATCCTGACAAGTATTGGATGGGTAACCTACGGATGGATGAAGGCTGAATTTCTGAGAGTTACTTGCTTGACATGCATCCTGGCAGGAATCGCAGCTCCCTCATAGGAAATGACTTTTGGTGAGCTGTGCCAGCAATGATGCCTTTTTCAGGGATATTTCCTGATACTCTGAGTTGGTGTGACCATGGAGTTTGTATATAGGATCAGAGTTGTGGAATCCCCCCTGCAAAAATCACTTAAAAAGTGTTTTGGTCATTCTTTGGATAGAATGCAATTTGGGAATTCTTTTCCTTGGCAGGTTTAACTTTGTCCACTCGTTGTTGAAGCGGACTGGACATGTGACCAGTATATAAAAGCTTGTGGACACCTTTCAATTGCACTATTCATCTCAGGAAGCAGAAGGGCATGTTGGTATAAAAGGAGATGTGCAGGCACCGAAATTCAGAGCTCTTTTACTACTTAAGCATTAGTCATACACTTGTCTACACTGTGCCTTCAGTTTTGATGGTCTGCTAGTGCGTTGGCTTCTGGGTAGATAAGTTTGCCACTGGGGACCTCTATATTCTGACTAAAGTTCTGAGGTCTAAAGTTTCTTATGTCAGCTTAAAAGGGAAATGTCTGCCTACTGAATCAGTAAAGGCCGATAGACTATATAAGGTACCGGATTCACATAAATATATTTTCCAAAACTCTGTGGTAGACCCTACTGTTACTACCTTGAATAAGGATGGATTTTTCAAACCCTTAGCCTCGTTAAGCCCCAAGCCCATCGAAAAATGTGGAATGATGTTTAGCAGTTATGTCAAGAAGGTTTATACCTTTATAATCCATCCCTTCAGAAAAATAAATTATGATGATGTGTGACCAAATTCCTTTTTGCCACATTATCTGACATGAATCAGATAATTTCTAATTTGCCTCCAACTAATCCCATATCTCCCCTGATTAAGATGCTATCTTTTGTATCTCAAGTTGCAAAATATATCCTAAAATGTTTTTATAATGCAGCTTATGCAGTGTCTTGAGCTGCACTCACCAAATTTGAAATGCCATCATATGCCAGGTTCAGATAACTGCATTTCCTGAGAAAGTTAAATCCCAAATCCGTAATGCCCCATAATGGCCCATAAGATGAAGAGCTCCTGGTTGGCAGCTCCTATGCTGAGGGCTTAAATTGTTTTGATGAAAAAAGCAAACTAACTTTTTCAGTCCCAATTCCAAAGCATAATAGAAACTATACCTCCATCCATGGACCTTATTTCAGAAAATCTTTTGAACCAGGCAACACAAGTCAAGGAAACAACAAATGAGAAAAAAGGCTGTAGAATACCAAGAAAAAGATCAAGTCTCCTAGAGGCCTGCTTAGAGAAAGATGCACATCTGTGTGAGCATTCCTTCTGTCACCCCTCACTACTCTGTCCTGCCCTTCCATGGAAACAGCAGAAACTTAGGCTCTTTCCCTGCCATATTTTGGGAGCAAATGTGGGTTCTTAGTATTAGGAATAATAGGGCTATATATGGCAGGGGAGCTCATACCATTCAATGTCAGGAGTAATCCTTTATCCAAAAAAATCAAACCAACATGTTTCTTCTCTTTTTCACAAACACTATTACAATGGGTGATAAGACTGGTTTCCAAATACCAGCAGAGAAAAGGATTTTACTCATACATACTGCTAATATCCAAGAAAAAAGGCAGGTGGAGGTCACGGTTAGACATTTCAGTTCTAAATATATTCATAAAAATCCCAGTGTTTGAAATGCTTAGCCTCCAGATTCTGTTTCCCCTCACCCCTTCACATTGCTTTCTGAGACTCTAGATCTCAAGGATACTTACCATCATATACAGATCCACAAATATTTCAGCCCTTATTTAAGATTTTTTTTGTATCTGGATTACATTTTCAATTTACAACATTACACTTTTGACATTCCAAGAGCATTCAAGATATGCCTGGCTCCCATAATTGCCTTTTGCAAAATGCAATTAATCCATATTTTTCCTTATATGAATGATTGTCTCATCTTAGCCAGAGTCCATATCAAGAAGATTCAGTGGTTCCACAAATTATTCAGGGGCCCAGCACCGGCACAGTCTGTCCTTTCCTGTCCTAGGCCTGAGCTTTTTCAAAAAGGAACTCCTATGATATGCAAATCAATACAATTGAACACATATTTTTTTCCTGTCTCCCCCAACCCACTCTATACAAACAGATGCTACAGATTTTGCCTGGTGGTAGCAGTATCCAATAACTCAAAGTTTATGAGACTTGGGATCCACATTTCAAGAAGAATCATATTAACATCAAAGAAATGATAGCCTTGATAAATGTGTTAAATGTCTTGAATCAACTGTGACTACAGGGTCACTCTCTTTAGGCAACTTACGTTATGTCAGACTGAAACACTGTAGCAGACACTATGAATTGAGTTAGGATATACCCTCACAAATACATATTACACACACAAGTATTTCAAGGGATTGTCCACTAGTGAACTATACCACAAGAAGATCTGTTTACCTCCATTCACAATAGACAGTTAAATTGTTTGGAAGGATGCCTTGTAGAAAGGCATGGAAAATAGATGCCATTTCTTTCCTATATATAAAATGTTCCTCTATGCCTTTCCCCCCTTTCCTCAGAGTTCTTCTAAATATACAGATGGACATTGCAAGACTAACTCTGGTAACTCCCTTCTGGCCCCGACATTAGTTGTTCCTTCTCATGAAAATGATTGAGGCAATTAACCCAGACATTAGTTCTTCCTTCTCATGAAACTGACCAGGTGGCATGATGCCAGGTTAATCCTATGGGCTAGGTTTGTAAAGGCTCCAGGGCCATTAGCCTAGTACACACTTATGAACCTTTGAACCTATAATTATGTCGTACTTCTTTAGATTGTTGACCTACTCACACAAGACAAGGGAACACTGATTCAGCCCAACCTAAAGATCCTACACCTGACAGTCTAGAATATAGATATTTTTTTTTTCTGTTGATGTGCAAAGGTGTTAAAAGAAATTAGAAAACCTGCAATTTGAAAACTGTATTTGTCAAAGTGGAAAAAAAAATTTAGTTGTTGCCAAAGGAGTGGCCAGGACCCATCCAGTGCAGAGGCCCTTCTGATTCTCCAGTATCTGTTTGAATTTCTCAAATCAGGGCTACTTTACACTTCCATCAAGATGCATCTAGCAGATATTTCTGCTTGATTTCCTTTGGATCCCCTCTTTCTACTCCAAAAATCTACTTCTGAAAGTTATGTTACATATCCATCCACCTTGAAAGCAGCTGCCCCCATCATCAGTTCTTAAGTTTGTTTTAGAAAAGCAAACAACTGATCACCCATTTAATCCAGATTCTCAGGCCGACTTGAAATTCCTCTTCTTGACTTGCTCACTTGTCTGACTCTCAGCTAGAAGAGCGTCTGACTTGTAATTCCTCATGTCTATCCAGCTCTTTCTTTTCTTTCACAGGGTTGGGATAACCTTAAAAAAAAATCCCTTACTTTATGCCTAAGGTTGTGCCTACATTTACTTTAAATCAGTCTTTTCATCTCACTGTGTTCTTTCCTGAATCTCAAAACAAGGGAGAAGGAATTCTCTGTATGTTGGATGTCAGCAGGCAACTATATACTTCATCCTGGTGAGAGGGAGGCAATCCTGCCTGCTACAATGTTATTTAGTTTGCTTATCTGGGTAGTATACTGATTGTAAAAGATTATTTGCATATACAGCCCAGGGAGAAGAGGTACATACCATGCAGTATATAGATGGAGAATGTGCACTTTGCTGTATCAAGCTATATTTGTGCATTAGCCTTCATTGCATTTGTGTGGGAGCACCCTTTATCATAAACTAGAAAATATTGCAATCCCTTGTTTGTATGAGCATGTACATCAACTTCTAGGGGTAGAGATAGGGACACAAATAAATAAGATTGATAGGTACCTAGATGATAACCTCCCATGACTGGATATTGTCCAAACAGAATGAATGGACTGATCAAAAAATGGGAAGACTAGTGATCACCAGATATAGGGAGAAAAAGAAAGACGGATTACTGGGATGTGGAGCTGAATAAATTATATGTACAGTGTTCCTAAGCTTCCACCTGTGATTCTGGAATCCCTAATTTTTGTGATTTAGCGTGGCATTAGTTGGCAGGAGAAATAACTGATGCAGCAGTGATTCAGCAGAAACAGACTTACCTTCACAAACTCAGTAGTTTCATTATTTCTTTATTGTGTAAGGTAAACCACAATGGGTTTTACGATAAGTAGTGCTCAGGGAGAATACATTTGGAATGGTGAGATTTAACTTTACGTACATAATCTGCTGTGCTGTGAAGCTTGTAACAGGGGCCTTAAGATAGCTGTTAAAGTCCCCTGCATTCCATGGATCTGAGAAGTCAAGGAATCCTCATTAACTCTTTGTACTGCCCTACTTTAAAAGGAAGTTAATTTCCTTTAAGACATGTTTGGTTCAGATGTGTAGTCACTTGTGTGTTTCCTAGATGTTAACTATGCATGTATTTATGATAGATGCACTGACCCAATTACCTTAAGCCATTCCTGTCTTCTTTTAACGTGGTGCTAGATCATATCCTTTAATGGTTCTATTATATAATAGCTTAACCAGGTTAATCTGTTGCTTTTAAGCCTCATCAACTTTTCTTGTGTAAACTATATGGTGAACACATTAATATTTTATTAAGTAGTTAACTGTCTTGTTCCATGCTGAGAATGTGAAAAATACAAAGCAATCAGCTTTAACTAGATTGTTTGCAAATGTTTTCTTGACATTATTTATTTTGTATTTCTGAAAGTAATGGCATTGAGCACATATTAAGAACTGTGAATTCAACCATATTTCAAACTCAGACAGATAATGAGTAAAACAGGTTTTTATATATCCACTTATTCTTTCACATTCTATAGTCTCATATTAGTTTTCATTATTTTGAAGTGAAATGTATGTAATGTTCCAATTCTACAGACATGCACTATTTTTACACCAGTAATTTCTATGCAGCAGCTACATGCACATTTCTAAGCATCTATTGAGTGATGTTTTTATTGCTGTGTACACAAACTAAAGTGCTGCAAAGTCCTGTAATGATGTGATTTCCATGATATGTCCTACACAAAGTACAGGCTACATAAACAGCACTTTCAAACAGAATTATATAGTGCATAAATAAAACAATGAAGCTTAAATTAGTAAGAAGCAATAAAGCATCAACTTACATATGATCAGATTAGTCCATAGCTGGGATTCATTGACAATGGTGCAGGCATCACTACAGATAATTAGTGTAATAAGCAGCAACACTCATTGAATATGCATGCTGCTCATTGCGTTTACACATTTGCAAACACTTTTTTGTGGACAGCAGTAGTGTTGGCAGCCATGAAACAGAGCAGGTAAGTGTCAGCACATAGTGTAAACAAAATTGCATGCCTGTAGGCAAACCTGTTGTCCAAACATGGGAGAACAGCTTATATGAAGTAAAGTCAAAATGAGTACAACAATTAAAATGTAGGGGACATTAAATGGGAAGAATGTATACAGGATACAATGTCAATAGTGTAGACATAAGTGCGAGAGGAGGGTAAATGGAGAAAATCTACTTAGTTAATGCATTCAAATGTGATTATCTCACAAAGAAGCATTTTAAACAGAAAGTCATCCGTATTGATGTAATAGTAAGTAATCCTGCTTTCAGTTCTTACCCTTGTAAATAACTAAAAACACATGCTAACAATGAATGTGAGAGCGACACAATGCTAAATTGTAAGAAAGGCTAGTAAATGTGATATCAATGTTGATAATATGCTGAGCTGAGATATGAGTTAGCAAGGAAAGTGGGTACATTAGGGGCTATTTGCATACACTGCAGTTAATGAATATGACATGTTTATACAGGGAATGTATGTATGATAACTGACGTCCTATATTCTCCACTTCATCCTGCATAAACAAGAAGGAATGAGCTGTTGTGTAATGCATATCAGAAAGGGCGTGTTTTACCATTTTTTGTCATTTGACAGCCATAGTCAGCAGTATTTATAAATGGAGGGCATCTATTATCTTAAATTAATGTACTTCATAAACAGTAATATAACAGAACTCAAAATACACAAGTGGCAAATGACAACACATATATGATGATTTTGCAGTAGTTCAAGGTCTGTATTTGTAAATGGATGGCATCTACTACATGATTATACTGGACATCCTCACAAGACATTATAGACAACATTGCTATAACAGCATGCAAAAAACCCATACACACAAGAAAGAGTCCTAACACAGGCACAATCACATGTATGATAATATGGCATCATACCGTAGAGTATGAAACATTATGTAAGTCCTCGTGTCCTATAAAGCTGTATAGTGTGAAGAAAACAATTGCAGTAATACGTAAGTGTTTGGAGGAAGACATGCATTCTTCCTTGGAAATTAAGCAATGTCTGGGGACACTTAATTACATACTCAACATTTACATCTTGCCAAACTTGAACACATTCCAGGATAGACATCTGAAAGATGCATAGCAACCTGTGACACCACAGAAACAGGCCTACTGTGTTTGTCATGATAAACACACTTGAAGGGCTTACATCACTTTCCTATTGTAATGGGTATAGATTCTCTACCTTGGAGGGTGTTGCCTTAAAAATGTGTGCTTATGAATGTGCCATAAAATGCCTCCTTTGCCTAAGACACTCCTATCCGACACAGTTACCTGACAGACCCAAATTCAAACCCCTGTCTATCATACTGCACATTCTACAGAGCTGTGTATTGACTGCATCTACCACATGACATAGCAATGGATCTTGTGAAAACTAAAAGAAATTAATGTGTGAAGTAATAAATGACATTTTTACACAATATGATTTTTTGTCAGAATATTGACTGGGAGGTAATTATGTTAATCTTCATACAACTTTGAAAATATCAATGTTTCTCAGCAAAGAAAGCTGATCCTGTTCTTTTGTACAACATTTTACCAGAACTGAAACACACTCGTTCTATGTAGATATACAATACAGGTCATTACTGACTATATTAGCTGCAGGAGCAGTTACAAAGTGACATTCACAGTGCAATTGTTTCACTGGTAGGATGTTACAAAATGACTTTATATTTCTTTCTCCAAAGTAAAAATTGAGAATAATAAATTCATGCAGTGTTCTTTGTGTAATGTCAGTACATACACACAATGTTACCATTGACTGAAACTGAACTGCAAGGTATGTACAGTAAGTTTACTGATTAATGATGTCTCTGAATCACATGCACCATAGTGGAACTTTAAAAAAAACTGTGATACGCCCCTATGTGAAGTCATTACATCTATGGCTGTGTTGCAAACAATTTCTTTGAGATAAAAGGAATGGGAAAGGTTTCACCCACTGTAATTGTACACATTATAACAGCTGTGGATGTCATTCATGCATAACAGCATTAGAACACACAATGATTACAGTCAGTCAATGTGTGGTTTGAACACCTAATTATGTGGTGACAGAAGCTATATGATATTATGTAGAATGAATGTACCAAGGTGAAACTATTGCTAAAATTGTGAGATAATTGGATTTATGAAGCTGTGACACTGACATCTTCTTATTGCTGCAAGGAATATGCGTGCACCTGAATTTTTTTTAAAAGGATGTTCTATGTTTTTTTCTCACACAATATTGCCTGCTGCTTGTTATACCTAAGCACACAATGCATAATTCAGTCATCACTGTGATAGGAGAATGGAAATCATGATCAATGTGTGTATAAACAAAGATTCAAACATATGCCTAAGGCAACAGCATGCAGAACATTGTCTGATGTCCTAATGACACAGTGACGCCTTAGTACTTCTCATGGGAAAGCCACCTGTCATCCCATGGCATCATCATTATGAAATAAAGAATTTATGTCCACAACATTAGCATAAATTCTTGTAATAGGAATCTCTAGCCATACCTGTACATATCACATACCTGGGTGGCAGCATTGTTACCTACATGCACATTCACAGTCATATTGACACAAGTGGGTCTAAGGATAAATGGATGAATTTGAACAGACTACCTATGATCACAAGGTACAGAATACCATCTGAACTGCATGCATCACATGAGATGTTGTTTGGCAATTTGCATGAATTACATCACAATTTGTTAATACATTGATGTTCATCTAAAAAGTATTACAAGTGCACAGTACCACTACACAGCTACATGCATTAGAAGCTTTCCCTGCACAACACAACAGACAAACTTGCATATACAATATTCAAAGATCACTGTATTCAAATCTCCTCTCTCGCTACTTATGTGGTCTAGAGAGCAAACTATCAACACTCAGTTCCATAGGACAACTCATATTACGATTGTGATATAATTAATTTTTGATAGCATGATGTAACCATTGCCTTTCCAAAACTAGGCATTGCCTGGGGGTAGTAAAAATTTATAAGGTAATCCTCTGTCTGTGAAACAATTGCATACGACAGTAGAAACACTCACATTATTTAACCAAGGTTGAATTCAAACATCCTGCCTCCATAATTGTACAATCTGTAGAACACAGAATTAGTTACAAGCATGACAGAATAAGTCTGATGGTTAAGGGAACACAGTACACTTTTGACATCATGACCTCATCAGTGTATTGCAGAGAAGATGTCTGTAGTAAAAGTGGAATAAAGTGATGGTGGAATAATTGCCCAAGTTAACTTGCTTCCTGAATGGAAGTTGATACAACATGTCTGTTTAAGAGGCTATAAGTACCTGGCATTGCAGCTGCAACACAAGTTCACTAGTGTGAGATTTGAAACTCCCGCTTATCTATTTACAGAATGCAGTGAACACAGTCTTAGCTGCAAAAGCCCAGGAGAAGTCTGCTCTTAAGAGGAGAGAGTGCACTTTTGACATGATTACTTCCTCAGTGTGTTGCAGAAATGATTTTTGTTGTAAACCAGGGTAAGGGAATGGTGAAAAACTCACCAGGTTAAATATTTGCCATGACTTGAAGATGATACAGCATTTCTGTTCAGGAAACTATCTGTACCTGATATTGCAACCACAGACACACACACATACACAAACACACACACACACACACACACACACACACACACACACACACACACACACACACACACACACACCACTATGAAATTTGAGTCTCCTACCTATCTAATAATACAATCTATACAATGCAGTATTAGCCACAAGTGCCACAGGACAAATATGATTCTTAAGGGAAGAGAGTGCACTTTTGTCATGATGACCTCTTCAGTGTAATGCAGAGAAGATATTTGTGGTAAAAGTGTGATAAATTGCAGAGGGAGCAGTGTCCTAACTTGAATATATTCTCTTGAATGGAACAGCACTTTTGACAGTGAGGCATTGCATACAAGTCAATAGAACCCCCACACACACGTTCATCACTGTGAGAACTGAAATTCTTACTATCTAGTCAGATAGTCTAAACAGCACGATATGAATCACAAGAGCCAAATGAGAAGTCTGAGTTTAATGGTGTGAAAGTGCACATTTGTAATTAGTAAAACTTCACTGTTTGGAACATCTTGTAATGTGCATTACAGATCTTTGGACCAATGCATGTGTATGTGGACAGGCCAATTTAACAGCACTATGCTTGGCCCATGTAATGACATACTTCTCTGATAAGATGTATATACTGTCATTCATATACATTGCATTCCTGTGAAAGGAATATACCTGTTTCTCAGTGTGGGGTGTTAATGACAATTACCAGGGGCAGTTCATGCTATAGGACTGCAGCCCCCCCCCCACCTGTAGAAGAAAAGAAATAAAAAAATGAAATACAAAATTAAAAAAAAAAAAATCGCAAGTCCAGGAACTCCATTCATGTGCGCTTGGAGTTCCTGGTACTCACAGAACTACAGATTGCTGTGTTAGGCAGTCCGGATAGGGGAGAAAGGCATTTCTGCCCTGCAGCCACAGAAGTCTATGTGGTGACAGCCACACAGAACTGAAGGACACCAATCTGCATTGCCTGCAGGCTGGAGCCTGCAGCCTAATCTCGCAGAGCCAGGAAACCCCAGCCTACTCTCACGGAGCCAGGAAACCAGCTGTTGATTTTGCTGCTGTGGATTAAGGTGTGTAAAGCCGTTAGTTTGCACAGGCAGGCTAAGGAAACCAACCGTTGCTGCAACTGGATTAAGGTGTGTGAATCCAGGGCTGCTGCAGATCATTCAGGTAAGGACTGCATGCTATGGAGAAGAGGTGTGTGTGTGTGTGTGTGTGTGTGTGTGTGTGTGTGTGTGTGTGTGTGTGTGTGTGTGTGTGTGTGTGTGTGATGCCCCAGTTGCTATATGCTGGTGGCTAGAGAACACATGGTGGTGGGTAGAGAATACTCAGGCTTGAACCCTGTACCTTGGGTGCAGGTGACAAGAGCCTGAATTCCCTACCCACCACCATTTGTAAAAAGTTTGCAGATTTTTGCCTCATATTTGTTCTGTTCCTCATAAAATCTGTGGTTTCCGTAGGTTTGTTTTAACTTGCAAATTCAGTAGTGCAGTGGTGCACTGGTAGCATTATTGCCTAACAGCTACAGGTTCTCTGGTTTGATTCTTGGCTGTGGTGCCTTCTGTGTGGAGTCTGCATGTCCTCCCATCTTACAAAGACATGTGTCTGGAGTGTTTGTCCCTGCTCTGCTGAAAATTGGCTTTTGTTCCAAGTCTGACTTTCCTGGTTAACAAAAGTTAAATAAAAATAACAGGCTTTTGAATTTCAGACTTCATATTCTTCAGAAAGTACATGGTAACACAAAACCTTTTATTCCAGCAATTTTCTAAGTTTATAACATGGATATTTGAAAATTGTCCCTATTTTAGGGACTGTATTTCCCCATTATTGGTTTCGTCCAAGTTTTTTGTGCTAAGATTAAGAGCTGTGGTGAGAACTGAATTCACTGAATATGTTTGGGGGCTATATTCCCCGATTACTGGCTTTGTCAACGTGTTTTTGCTATGAGGTTGAGAGCTATGGTGAGAACTGAATTCACTAAATGGTAGCCATTTAAGGTTTAGTCTTATTCTCTTTCAGAAAACAGCTGATTTGGCATAGTGGTATGTTGCTCTGACTGTTTTGCACAGGGTCCCCTGGGTTCAAGACTTGGCTGTAAAATGTATGGTGGTAACACAGCATTTTGTTCAAGCAACTTTCCAACATTATACAAGCAATGTCTAAAATGTGACCCTGGTTTTTGGGCTTTTGTCCCCCCCCCCCAATAAATGTTGCCTTTTTCCAGATTTCTTGTGCTGCAAAGCTCAGAATTACAGCTTAGTGTCAAGTAGATTTTACAAGAAGCTGAGAGCTGCAGGGGAACAAACGTTTAGTGCTGCTTATGCTGAGTCTGCTTGCATTGCTATTAGCACAACAGGTAGTGTACATGCTTTTGATGTAAAAGGGTGTGGCTTCTACTCCCACAGTTAATGGATGCATTGCTGATACTGTACTGCCTTGTAAAGGGGGTGGATGCTGCAGTCCTTTTTGGTGAAGATACTAAGTAACTATGAACCTGTTATCAGTTTGCCATCCATTCCCTATTGTGATATTACTAGCTTATCATTTTTTTAATGCAACATAGACAATTTATTCCTCAAGGGCAACAGGCACTTTATTTATAGATGAAACAATGACAAATAAAGCTGTTTGCTAGCAGCAACCTCTTCATTATTTACAGATTTCTTTAATGTGGTATTATTTAGATGGCTTTTACTTCTTCAGAGATTGTGCATATTTACTGATACTGGTGGACTGTAGAAGTTTGAGTCGACTTTTATGATAGAAATGTTCTGAATTGGGCAGTTTTGTCATTATTGGTGCATGCATTTTGTTTCATTGCTTACTGGAAAAATGTTCAAAACAATAAATTTAAAATGCCGTTTAACAACTGTACTGTATTGTACAAAGTCAGGAATGTGTATCACAGAGCATGTGTATGTTTCGTGTTCAAGGGGCCTATGATTTGAAAACAGCCCAAAGTTAATCTTTATCTGCCACTGGCAAAATGTATTTTCTTTGAATGTGGGTTTCAATACTGTTTCAATGAATGTGAGTTTCAAGATCAGAGAAGTTTTAATGGTAAGTCTATTTTCATTGAGAGACTGCATTGCTTTGTTTAGCAGATATCTATTAGGGTTTGTGCTGTAAAATGCAAAATAAAACTTTCAAATGAAATCCAAATCATCGCAGAAGTAAAGCAGTTTGCACATTACAGTGTTTATGGTAAATGGGGTGAAATAACCAAGGAATGGGAGATTGGAATGGCTGCAGGGGGAAGGCTCCATTCGACAATGAGTTTGTGAGGGGGAAGGGCAGCAAACTCAGACAAACCCAGCTGAACTATACCTCTCAACTGTCCAGATTATTGCAGAATGAACAGATTTTTGCTTCTTATTTTCGATTTGTTCCTCATAAAATGTGTGGTTTTCTGGCAAATAATTTAGGAATGAAGTCACTAAATAATGACAGACATTGAGTTTCAGACGTAATAACCTTCTGAAAAATGCATGCTAAAGCAAGACCTGTTTTTCTATCAACTGTCTTAAGTTTATACAAGAGCAATTTTTAGTACTGTTTGTATGTTCCTCCAATATATTTGGCCTTGTGCAGATTTTCTGCATTAAGAAGTTGAGAGGTATGTACAAATAAATTGCTTTATAGAATTAGGAATATCCAAACCTCTCAACTGTCCCCAATTTTGGCTCAAAATGTTGCTCTCCCCCTAATAATCCCTCCTCAAAATGGCAATTTTGGAAGAAAATGTGGAGGGTTTACAATTATAAATAACTGTATTGATCAGAGTTATAATTTGCTTTTATTTCAGAAATGCATAAATTTTGTCAGCTGCTCAAGTTAACTACTAATATTTAAAAGGTGTCCCTTCTTTGACAGGATCCTAGCTGTATTGTGTGGCAATTTTATATTTTTGCATCACATTTTGGCCTGTCATTACACCAAAATCTAACAACTGTTAGAGTAACTGTTTCAAAGGTGTGCCTTTACTCTGCCTCTACTCTGTATTCTCATAGTACAGCATATTTAAGAATATTGGCATGAAAAAAAACTAGCCAACTGTTGCTGAAATGAAAATCTTCAGCTTTTGCCATAAGAAGTTAAATACCATTCACCATCACTCAGCATTGGTGTGCTATGCTGACCTCTATGCAAATGCCAAGGGCAAAATGTGAAGGCTTTTTGATGGATCATTTCTGGCCACGTGTGTTGTGTACGAAAAGAGGTGGAAAGGACATTATTGAAAATTGGGGTGGCAAGCAGAAGGTAGGATGTAGGCAAAAGAATACAGGAGTTTGCCGGAGGGTGGTGAGACAGCAACATGGCTATCCATTTCATTAGAACATAATAACCAATAACCCATGCAGTGTTTCAATTAAAACAATAAAAAGTAAAAAAAAAAAAAACACTGCTATATATAATTTTTCCTCATTGGCTAATACTTCCTTTTTGGTTCATCATTTCAAAAAAGGTTTAAGTGTGTCCCATCTAGTTACCTCAAGGTAATGGATACCCTAATTGAATGCAAACTGTACACTAGGAAAATGAACTTCAAATAGTTGATGATATCTAACAATGAAAATGTTGCTAACAATGAGTTGGGGAGAAGTAGTATTTTTAATCCCCCTTTAGCACCACCTACTGGGCTTTTTGAACAGTTATGTGAAAATAGCATCAGGGAATGACGCCACAAGAAGAGAAAAAGATTTTATACCTTAACTCCTGATGAAAGAGATCTTTTGTTCAAGTTTTCTAATGATAAACGTTTATGTGTGATGAAGACAGATAAAGGTGGGGTTGTTGTTATTATAGACCACCACTTGTATTCGTTTAAGATGTTTGAGTTTTTAATAATGGTGATTTATTTGTAGAAGTCTCATGAAATGAGAATAACATAGCCTACTGAGGTATAGACTATGCATTAGAGGATTTATATCCTACTTTTGAAATACCTCCTAAGATGTGAGACTTCCTTGAGGTCAAGTATCCTTGGGTTCTGGAAATATTTAGAATCCCTAAGATTCACAAGTCAGTGGTTGACACCACCCCCCAGACCTACCAGCATGGTCAAAGACTGAACCACTAGCTAAACTGGTTAATTTTATGTTAAAATCTTTTTCAGTAGGAAAAAGGTATTTATTAAAAGACTCCTAGTACTTTCTTCAGTTTATTGCAGATTTAAAATTTTTACCTGATGTCTTTTTTTGTGATAATTGATATTAAAGACTTTTTGTCTGTCATCCGACATGATGAAGGTTTGGAATTGTTCCTGGGTGCCATGGCTAAGGGTACCAGTCTTGACTAGGTTAAGATTAGTTTAATTTTCCAATGTATGGAACTGGTGCTAAAAAACAAATTTGTATGTTTTGAGGGGGAATACTATAAGTGACACAGGGGGTTTGCAATGGGGCAGCCTTGGTCCATGTTTTTGAAACATGGTTTTATGGTAGGAACTATAAAAATATTTGTTGTGGATATAAAAATATTTGTTTCACTTCTCTTTTCCAAGGCCAGTGGTTATATGAGATACCTGGACCATATATTTATTCTATGAAAGGGAACTTTACCAATATGCAAGAATTGATTGACCTTTTAAATTGTTCTACTGATTTCATATACTTTTCCTATCAGACTAGTGGTAGCTTGATGAACTACCTAGACATTTCTCTATACAAAAAAAATCTAAAAGGAGGTATGAGTGGAAGTTATTTAGAAAATAATTTTTTTCAAAAGCCTTTTTACATTTTCCCAGTCAGCACCCTTGATGGCAAAAAAAAGAAACAGTGTTAAAGGACATTTTATTAGACTCAGTAGATTGATTTCAGATTATTTTTGTGTTTAAACAAGACATGGATAAACTCTGTACTGTGTTCATTGATCATGGGTACCATTTGTCATTGTTGGGGATCTCAAAAAATGGATTCTTGAAGTTAGGCATACACATATGGTCCATTACTGAGTTTCCCCAAGGATTTGACTGTTAACAGGAATACTAACAGTACTGATTCAACTCAGGATTTTGTTATTCAATATAATGCTGACATTTCTTCTTTAAAAAGTTATTGAATATCACTGGAAGACAGTATTTTGTGATTTTGGGCTGCTTGACAAGTTGTGGCAGCAGCCAGAATTTGTGTACAAGGAATAGTAAGCGTTTAAAGGCTATTTTAGAGGGGAAAAACATGACATACAAAATGTATCAAATAAGAACTGGGGCATAAAATGTTCTGGGGCATGTAAGCTATGCAAATATGTTTTACAGGGGCCATATTTTTCAGTGTCTGGCTACCTAGGATTGCTTTCAGTAAAGGGACATTACAATTGTACTACTAAGGGGGTAGTATACATTCCTTTTTGTTTCTCTTGCCCAGCATTTTATGTTACAAAGACAGTTGGACCTTTGTGGAATACAATTTACCAACACAACTATACAATCAGTAATGGGCTTGTAGCTAATGCCTTTTATAAACTCTCAGTTATATGTTGTGATTTTACAAAGTTTACATTTAGTATTCTTGAAAAAGTTACACCTAGTAATAGAGGGGGTGACTGGGAAGTGATTCTTGAACACATAGAAGTGTTCTGGCAACTGTTACTTATAGCCTGTAGCCTAGTAGGCATTAGTGATATCATTTCCATTAAACCTATGTTAAAAGTCATAGCTGCCAAAATATAATTACTTAGAATTTTTTAATGTTTTGATACCAAGTAAATGTATTGATTATTGTTTTTAACATTAGGATTTTTATTGTGAAGTTTTTTGCATGCATAATTCTTTTTCAAGTTTGAAAGTTTTTTGAGTGTCTGTACCTTTAAATGCTTTGAGTTTTGATGCCTTTGAGGCTATTTAAGCCTTGTTTCTGGTGGATGGATATGTTGTGGGAAGTGTAAACATGGCAGCTGTGTTTCTAATGAAGTTCTGCTACTATGATGAAAAAAAGCACTTAAACTGTGGATTAAAGTTTAAAGGTTGGTTCAAATATCTATTTCAGCAATTTTTACTCTTTATAACATAAATGTAGAACTGTACAAAGAATGTCATGCTTTTGGAGAGTCAGCACACCAAGGATCGGTAACAACAATGAAATAATGTTGTACTGCCAATTGAACTGAATTGTGTCAAGATCACACACAGGTGAAGTGGAGAGCTATGTATGGGGAGTATTTTTGTGGGACAGGTGCCCTTTTTTTTGTTAGAAGAGAGAGGAATGTTGGGGATGGTACTAAGGAATGAAGGGGTCAGGTAGGCACAGTAGGTTAGGTAGCAGGTGCAGATATACAGGAAATGCAAGACAGTCATGGATGGTGATGGACGCAAAAGGTCAGGAGACATCATGATTGGGAATAGGTAGGGGATCTTGGAGGCTCATTCACTTCAGGCTTGAGAACAGGTAGAGTCTATACCTCATCTTTATAAGTGCATCACTGGGTTAGCAATGGACAAGGCATCGTTTTTATAATACCACACATGACTTTTTCAAACATGCCAATTTGGTCAAGGCCCCTCTCCAAAATGCCCTACACCAGCTCTGCCAGTTCCCAATGGGTGACAAAATCACCACCTGCACTACTACTGCTCCTTGAGGATACCAATGCACCAGCAGCTGAAGCAGAGCTACCTGACATAGATGGAGCAGGTGGGGGAGGATATAATATAGTATTGCAATTAATGTCTCATAAATACTGCCACTTTTGTGTTGGGACATGAATAAATGAATCTTCATGGGTTCTGTTTTGGCAGCTTTATTACATATAAACACATTACTACTGTTGACTATTGACTCTAACTTAAGTAACTTATATACAATTAATAACAACAATCATGCATGCTTCCTTAGCTGCTTCTACAAAATGGCACTAAGGTTGTGCATGTGTGTGGGTTATATATGTGCATGTATACCCTCATATACTTCTTAAAGATACAAGCACACATACTTTACACTCTGATCTACATCCTCCCTCTTTGAGAAATAGACCATACAATTGTTATGAGACTGTTTAGCATGCAGAAATCACAGGTAATCCATAGACATGCATTATACAATACTAAATGGACAGGTATGTACAATCAAGTCCATGTTGTTGCATATTTCATACTTGGTTTAGATATTTGTCCATATTGCGTAACATAAAATTGGGAATTTGATTTAGCAAATGTGACAGTTTCTTCAAAATGGTTGACCTGTGGAATGTTCAAATCACTTTCTGGAACAGAATCAGACTTTTGAACACATTCTAGTCTGGAAATAGTGTCTGATTCATTCTTTGTTTGAGAGCTTGCATCACAGATACAATGTTGTGATTGCAATGATGATGATGGCTCTGGTACAGGAAGAAGATGTTTGTAATTTCTCCTATATTCCATTCCTTCAGAATTTACCAAGTAAGATTTTGGTTTGGCACAAATACCTGTAATCTATCCTATTCAATCAAAACCTTTTGTTGTCTCAATTTGTACCATCTCCCCTTCCCTCAATGGATGAAGTAGTTTGCTCGATTGGTTGTAACTAGATTTCTGGATATTACACTTCTTAAACAATTGAGCCTTGATGGTTTTAGTGTTCTTAGACTTATGCTGCAACAATCTGGAAGAAATATGTAGTGTAGTTCTAGTTTGCCTGGAAAGAAAACTCTGAGCAGGTGAGCCAAGAATATCATTCAGAGGTATGTTTGTGAGATTAAGTAAATCCAAGACTA